>NW_022589764.1:3997674-4008185 GCF_004348235.1 Phoca vitulina | reverse complement strand
AATTGCCCCGCCCTTGCCGGTCCGGGCTAAGTAATCTGCTCGGGTTTGCTCTCCGGAGCTTTTGTTCCCTGCAAGCTTTCCGTACAGCTTTGGAGGCGGAGAGTGAAAATGGCGGCCTCCCAGTCTCCACCCCGGCGGAGCCGAGAACTCGGGGTCCCGCTCCTCAGCGAGCCCCCAGAGAAAAGCAGTCAGTCACTCCCGTCTCCCCGGTCTCCGGCCACACTCCGCGCTCACCCGGCCTGTGACCGCGCCTTTCTATCTGGCACCCGACCCCGGGTGGAGTCTCCAAACCCAGCAGATCCCCGCGGTGCGCTCCCGCACCTCTCCTCCCGGGGGAAGAAGGTGAGTCTCCCCGGATCTGCCGCTTGTTGGGTCCCTGCTGGAGGAGCAGTGGCCCGACTGTGCCGCGGATCACGGTTTATAGCAGCCCCGAGCTGAGAGCCCGCGCCTGGGCTCCGTCTCTGCAGCCGGCTTCCCTGCTCCGATACCTGGGAGCTCTGCCGCACTCAGGCACCCCCGGTCTTTCTGTGACCCCGAGGGTCCTGAGACCACACTGTCCCGCGAGGGTTCCACCCCCCACTTCGCTACCAGAGTGACGTCCCTCAGCGGAGCAGACTTCTAAAAGTTCCGATTTTGTGCTCCGCGGCTCTATCACTTGCCAGAAGCGGCTGACGGAGGCCCCTCCCCCGCCGTCTATCCTCCCGAATATCGCCTCGGATTCACTTCTCCGCACGTCCTACCTTCCGGAAAGTGGTCGCTTTTCTGTTCAGAGAGTTGTTGCTATTCTTTTCTTCGATCTCCTGTTGAGTTTGTAGGTGTTCAGAATGGTTTGATCCCCATCCAGCTGAATTCCTGAGAGGAGACGAAATCCAGGTCTCCTACTCCTCCGCCATCTTGCTCCTCCTATTATTATTATTTTTTAAAGATTTTATTTATTTATTTGACAGAGAGAGAGACAGCGAGAGAGGGAACACAAGCAAGGGGAGTGGCAGAGGGAGAGGGCGAAGCAGGCTTCCTGCTGAGCAGGGAGCCTGATGTGGGGCTCCATCCCAGGACCCTGGGATCATGACCTGAGCCGAAGGCAGACGCTTAACGACTGAGCCACCCAGGCGCCCCTCCTTCCCTTTATTTTCTTTGGGTCTCTCTTCTGTTCTTTTTCAGTCTTTTAAATTCTGATGCTTGGCTTGTTAATTTTCAGTTTTTCTTGTTTTTTTCCTATCAGCATTTATGGTAAAAATGATCTCATCCTGCTGCCCATTTAGCCAGTTCACCCTGGTGTAGCCTCATGGGTTGAACATTCTGACTGGTTTGTGCTTTACCATAGTTTTGTTTGTTTTTTGTTTTATCCCCACCATTGACTATGAATTGTAGTCTCCATGGATCTGTTCCTGTGACCTTTCTTTCCATGATCAATTATCCTCAGGTAAAAGACCTTTCTGGATATTTAAATTTGCCTGAGAGACAGCATCTTTGTTCCGATTTTGAACAGTGCCCGTCTGGAATATGCTTTAATCTCCTAAGTGTTGTTAGGTACAGAAAACCTGTGTAATCACTGAAAGTAATTTTAGACACGAAGCAGCCAGAAAGAAGAAGAAAGGGCACCAAGAGGCCAGGAGGTCTTGGTTCCTTTTTTTTTTAAGATTTTATTTATTTATTTGAAAGAGAGAGCATGAGAGAGAGAGAGCACAAGCAGAGGGGAGGGGAAGAGGGAGAAGCAGAGTCCCTGCTGAGTGGGGAGCCCGATGCTGGCCTCGATCCCAGGACCCTGGGATCATGATCTGAGCCTAAGGCAGATGCTTAACCGACTGAGCCACCCAGGCACCCGAGGTCTTGGTTCTTGGCTCAGTTCTGCCACCAGCTACTTTGGTGCCGTGGGCTGGTCTGAGTTTGCTCGGGATCAACAGGCTCTCTATGAGCTGATGAGAGGCAGTTGGGCAGGTGTTACTGATAGAAGGGAGCCAAGCCCTTTGTTGTCTGTGTGTTTTGTTTTGTTTGTTTGTTTTTACTTTTCTTGACCCTGTCACCTGCCATGTCTGTAAAATGGGTAGAATGAATGAGATCATTGCTGGGGTTCTTCCCAACCATCCCATGCTATATGATATGATTTCCTTAGGCTTGATGTGCTGCTGATGAGAGTCTATTGGCATGCAGCCAGCTCATTGCCTCTGCCCCTGTTCATAATCACGTAATATTCTTATTACAGCTAATTAGTATCCTTATTAAAACAAAAAAAAGCCAATTCTTTGGGTTTTGGGAATTGATTTTAAAGATTATATATATATATATATATATATATATATATATATATATATATATATTTTTTTTTTTTTTTTTTTTTTTTTTTTGAGAGAGATAGAGAGCAGGAGTGGGGGGGGGAGGGACAGAGGGAGAGGGAGAAGCAGACTCCCCGCTGAGCAGGGAGCCCTATTGATCCCAGGATCCTGGGATCATGACCTGAGCTGAAGGCAAACGCTTACCCTGTTGAGCCACCCAGGCGCCCCAGGAATTGATTTTAGAAGATAAATTTTATTTGACCAACCTGATGGTATGGTTAGCTGTTAGAAAGGGCTGGTGGGATGCTTTTGTTTCTTCTGCTTCTCTCCCTCCCCCAGCTTTTTATTTTGAAATAATTTTAGATTTACAGAAGAGTTGCAAAGATAGTTCACAGTTCCTGTTATACCCTTCACCTACCTCCCCCTGCTGGTAATACATGACCATGGTATGGGGATCAAACCTAAGAAATTAACATTGTTAATTTTTAGCAATGTCCTTTATCTCTTATAGGGTTTGATCCAGGATACCACTTTGCATGTAGTTTTCAGATCGTCCTAGTTCCCTGGTCCAATCTGTGACCATTTCTTTGTTCTCCTTGTCTTTCATGACCTGGACACTTTTGAAGAGTACTGGTCAGGAGATTTGTGAAATGTCTCTTAATTTAGGTCTGTCTGATATTTTCACATGATTAGAGTGGGATATGGGTTTGGGGGAAAGTGAAGTGTCCTTGTAATCACATGCTTCCATCACACGTAAAGGTACATGATCCCAACATTACTATTAGCGATGGTCACCCTGATCACTCAAGGGGGTGTCTGATAGGTTTCTCTACTGTAAAGTTACTATTTTTTCTCTTTTACACTTGATTGTATCTTTTTCATTATAATTTCAATGTAATAATTTTGTTATTATTTATTTAAAGATTTTATTTATTTATTTGAGAAAGAGAGAACATGTGAGCAGAGAGGGGCAAAGGGGGAGGGAGAGGGAGAAAGAATCTGAAGCAGACTCCACACTGAGTGGGGAGCCAGATGTGGGGCTTAATCTCACGACTGTGAGATCATGACCTGAGCTGAAACCAAGAGTCAGATGCTTAACCCACTGAACCACCCAGGCGCCCCAATACAATAATTTTAATACAATTCGTTGAATCTTTTAAAAATCAATTTTGTTGAGGTATAATTTTACACTCCATAAAATTTGCCGATGGTAAGGGATTTCTAAAAAATTTAGAGTTTTGGATATTTCCATCACCCCAAAAAGTTGCCTGTTTGCTGCCAATCTCTGTTTCCACCCCAGCTCTAGGCAACCCCCAGTCTGCTCTCTGTCTCTATCAATTTGCCTTTCCGGGGTATTTCATCTAAATGGAATGATACAATATGTGGTGTTTTGTGTCTGGCTTATTTTACTTAATGTTTTTGAGGTTCATCCAAATTGTAGCAAATATTAGCTTCCTAGGAATAGAATTGGTGGGTCATCTGATAAGCACATGTTTAACTTTAAGAAACTGTCAAATTATTTGACAAAGTAGCTTTACCATTACACATTCCCATCAGCGTTATGGGATGGTTTCAATTTCTCCACATCTTGTCAACATTTATTACTGCTTGTCATCTTGACTATAGCCATTTTTTAGTGGGTCAAAAGTAGCATTGCATTGTGGTTTTAATTTTCATTTTCCTAGTGGCTAATGATGTTGAGTGTCTTTTCACTGATTATTAACCGTTTGTATGTCTTCTCTGAAAAAGTGTTCAGATCATCTGTCCATTTTTAATTGGTTGTTTTCTTTTTATTGTATTGTTAGAGTTCTTTATATAGTCTGCATATGTCCTTTATCAGAAATGTGATTCGTAAATATTTTCTGCAGTCTAACTTTGAAGTACGAAAGTTAACTTTAATGAAGTCAGATTTGTCAATTGATTGTGCTTCTGGTATTGAATTTAAGAACTCTCTGACTAACCCAAGGTTGTGAAGATTTTCCTCTATGTTTTCTTCTGAAAGCTTTATAGTTTTAACTTCTATTTATGCCTAGATCCATCTTGAATTAATTTTTTATATATGATATGAGGTGAGCGTTCAACTTAATTTTTAAAAACACTTAGTACAGTTTTTTTTTTTTTAAAGATTTTATTTATTTATTTGACAGAGAGAGAACAGGAGAGCATGAGGCAGGGGGAGCGGCAGAGGGAGAGGGAGAAGCAGGCTCCCCGCTGAGCAGGGAGCCTGATGTGGGGCTCCATCCCAGGACCCTGAGATCATGACCCGAGCTGAAGGCAGTCACTTAACCAACTGAGCCACCCAGGTGCCCCATAAAAACACCTAGTGCATTAAAAAATTAATAGGCTTTGTTTTTTAGAGTAGTTTTAGGTTTATACAAAAGTGGAGGACAAAGTACAGAGAGTTCTTCTACATCCCCCCACCGTCCTCCACACATACACACTTTCCTGTATTATTAACATATTACATTAGTGTGGTACATTTGTTGCTATTCATAAACCAATATTGATACACCTATTAGTTAGGACTGCCATAACAAAATACCACAGACTGGGTGGCTCAAACAACAGAAAGTAATTTTCTCACAGGTCTTGAGCCTGGAAGTCCAAGATCAAGGTGTTGGCAGGTTTGGTAGAATTCTTCCCAGGTCTCTCTCCTTAGCTTGTAGATAGCTGCTTCTCATTGTGTCCTTGCACGGTCTTTCCTGTGTGTGTGCACATCTCTCTGTGTGTCCAAATTTCCTCTTCTCATAAAGACACCCATCAGATTGGATGAGAGCTCACTCGAAAGACTTCCCTTTAACTTCATCACCACTTAAAGTGCCTGTCTCCAAATATAGTCACATTCAGAGGTACTGGGGGTTGGGCTTCAATGTAAGAATTTGGGGAGACACAATTCAGTTTACATGAGGGTTTATTCTTTGTGTTGTATATTCTGTGGGTTTTGACAAATGTATAATGACATATAGCTATCCTTGTAGCATCATACAGAATAGGTTCACTGCCCTAAGAATCCCTGGGCTCCACCCATTCATCCCTCCCTCCCCATGACCCCTTGACAACCACTGATCTTTTCACTGCCTTCATAGTTTTGTCTTTTCCAGGATGTCATATCATTGGTGTAATTGTAGACTTTTCAGGTTGACTTTTTTCACTAAGTAATATGCCTTAACGTTTCTCTATTGCTTTTTGTGGCTTGATAGCTTATTTCTTTTTGGCACTGAATAATATTCTGTTATCTGGATGTACCATAGTTTATTTATCCATTCACATATTGAAGGATATCTTGGTTGCTTCCTGGTTTTGGCAATTATGAATATAGGTGCCATGAACATTTGTGTGGACATAAGTTCTCAACTCCTTTTGATAAGTATTAAAGAGCACAACTGATGAATTATATGATATGAGTATGTTTACTTTTGTAAAAACCACCAAGCTGTCATCCAGAGTTGCTGTATCATTTTGCATTTCCCCCAACAATGAATGAGAGTTCCTATTGCTCCACATCCTCACCAGCATTTGGTGTTGACAGTTCTGGAATTTGGTCACTCTATTAGGTGTGCAGTGATATCTTGTTGGTTTAATTGGCATTTATCTGATGACATGATGTGGAGCATCTTTTGATATGCTCATCTGTTGTACGTATACATCTTTGATGAGGTCTCTATTAAAATCTCTGGTCTACTTTTTAATCAAGTTGTTTGTTTTCTTACAATTGATTTTTTAAAGTTCTTTGTATATTTCAGATAACAGTCCTTTATCAGACAAATGTGTCTTTTGCAAATATTTTTTCCCAGTTCATGCCTTGTCTTTTCATTCTTTTGACATGGTCTTTCACAGAGCCGCAAATTTTAATTTTAATGAAATTCAGCTTGTCAGTTTTTTCTTTCATGGATCATGCCTTTGTTGTTGTATGTAAAAAATTTATCGCTAAACCCAAGGTCATCTGGATATTCTCTTGTGTTCTTTTCTTTTCTTTTTTTTTAAGATTTTATTTATTTATTTGACAGAGAGAGACACAGCGAGAGAGTGAACACAAGCAGGGAGAGTGGGAGAAGGAGAAGCAGGCTTCCCGTGGAGCAGGGAGCCTGATGCGGGGCTCGATCCCAGGACCCTGGGATCATGACCTGAGCCGAAGGCAGACACGCTGAACGACTGGGTCACCCAGGCGCCCCTCTCTTGTGTTATTTTCTAGGAGTTTTGTAGTTTTGCGTTTTATATGTATGTCTGTGATTCATTTTAAGGCAAATTTTTTGAAGGGTTTAAGGTCTGTGTCTAGATTATTATTATTATTTTTTCATGTGGATATCCAGTTGTCCAGTATCACTTACTGCAACTGTCCTTTCTCCATTGACTTTACTTTGCTCCTTTGTCAAAGATCAGTTGACTATATTTGTGTGGGTCTAATTCTGGGCTTTCTGTTCTGTTCCAGCTTCTTCCCTTAAAAAAAAATTTTTTTTTTTTTTGATTTATCAATATCCAGTCATCCCACCACCATTTGTTGAAAAGACTGTCTTTTCCTCATTTGAAAAGGGCACCTTTGTTGAAGTTCAAAGTGTAAGAGTTTGTTTCTGGACTCATTTCTGTTCCACTGATGTATGTGCCTATCCTTGCACCAGTATCCCACTGGCTTGCCTGCCTTGATTTTATAAGAAACCTTGAAATTGGGTAGTGTAAAACTTCCAACTTTACTCTTCTTTTTCAGAACTGGGTTGCTTATTGTAGAGACTTTGCATTTCATGGCAATATTAGTATCAGCTTGTCAGTGTCCACAAAAATGCCTGCCAGTGGGGCGCCTGGGTGGCTCAGTTGATTGTGTCTGACCCTTGATTTCAGCTCAGGTCATGATCTCAGGGTCATGAGATCGAGCCCCGTGTTGGGCTCTGTGCTGGGTGTGGAGCCTGCTTAAGATTCCCTCTCTTCCTCTCCCTCTGTCCCTTTCCCTCCCTCCCCACCCCCTGCCCTCCTTCTCACTCTCTCTTAAAAAAAGAAAATGCCTGCTAAGATTTTGATAGGCATTGAACTTACAGACCAGTTTGGGAAGAATTGCCATCTTAACAGTATTGAGTCATCCAATCCATGAACATGGAATGTCTCCATTTATTTAGATTTTCTTTAATTTCCCTTGACAATGTTTGCTAGTTTTTCAGTATTCAAGATTTGAGCTTCTTTTGTTTAAATATATTCCTAAATACCGACTCTTTTTTAACACTATCATGAATGGAATTGTATTTTTATTTAACATTAAACCTTTTCAGCTTTGGAAGACTTTATCATTTGGGGAATGTTGTTCTCATTGTCTGTAGAAGTTGGAAGTTATAGAATTCCAATCCAAGTTTGTACTATCATTTCAAGAACACTGAAGGTGAAATTCAAATACTCTACAATTACCATCTCAAGTGAATTAGGTGGTATTGATCACTGGCCACAGATTATTTATTTATTTCATTCATTTTCCCACAAAACCAACCATTCAGCTCACCATCCTTTTGATTGACAGTTTCCATGGGTTTTAGCCCATCCAGTAGGTGACTCTGCTTTTTGGGGGTGGCTCGATGTTTGCTGGGACCACAAGGGTGCCCAGGCCATGTTTCTTTCATGGTGACAGGCTAGTCCAGATTTGTTCTTGGGGTGAGTGGCAGGGATATGAGAGAGAACAGATGGGCACTGGACCCTATGTGGCCAGACCCCATCTCTTGATGGCAGGTGCTTCAGAACCACATGTAAAGGGATGTGGATACAGGAGGGGTAATAACTGTGGCCATTTTTGCAGTTATTATGGTAGCATGTGTCTCTGCAACTCAGTCTGGCCGATTAGAATTGGAGTCAGTTTTTTGTTTGGGAGATTACCCACCTTCTGAATCTTGGTGGGGATGAATACCTCTTTTTCCAATAGGAGCTGAATATGCTACATACTTCTTCTCCTGGACTCTAATGCATCTAGGGCACAGGCACCGGTGCAGTTTGGAAGTGAGAAAGATGATGTAGTAGGCTCCATGTAGCACCGATTTTCTGGTTAGAATGACGACAGAGGCAACTGGCTGCGACACTAAGCTCCCATTGCAGAAACAGCAACTGTGCTGGTATTGGTGCTGGTTGCAGTGAAGTTCAGTTCAGGGTAGAAAAGTGGGAAGGGTGCCAACTGTCACCTCTCCTGCTCTGCTATAGCAAGGTCATTGATATTGTAGGGGAAACAGGACTTAGTCTATTTGGGGTAAATGTACTTTGCCTTAATAGGACATGATGACCCCTTGTTAGAGTTACCAAAACAAGTCCATGCCCTAGAGATGTATTGGGTGGATCTCCCAGCCCGTACAGCCTGGGTTCATGGAGAACTTCGATGTCGCCCAGATGCTTCTCATTGGCTTCAAGTGTCTCTGTGAACTGTGCGCAGTGAGGGCAGCATCTCAGGGTCTTGGGTGCATGAATGGTCCATTCACCTGGGTTTGCCTTTCTTTTCAGTGCGGTAGTCTGGTGGCTGTCCTCCCAGTGATCAATCACATGTGGGCTGACCCGCCAGCTGGGGAGAATTGGTGGTTTGGGAGGATCTGCTGTCTTGTCAGGTTGTTTAGTCAGTGATGTGAGCCCTTCTTCCAGGTGGTACCAATGACCCGGCTGTGTGGGCGTTCCGCAGGGCTCTGGCGGCTTGGTGCAAGTCTGGGGCTAGTGCATGTCACTTCCTTTCCCTGCAGGCAGCCTGTGTGGTGATGGCACAGGTGTGTGCTACCTGCTGCCTGTCTTCGACACCGTGTTTGTCAGGAGGACGTACCGTCGCCAAGGCCTGGGCATGGCCATGCTGCAGGACTTCTGTGAGACATTCCGAGAGGACGAGGCTCTGGGCATCAGTTGGCCAATTTCTCCTGCCATGTACCAAGGTAAGCCCACCTTGTATCAGGAGGAAGAGTTGGGGTAATGGTGATGGATAACACATGTGCGTTCTAGGTGACTGTGGGGAGGGAGGTTCCTTGGCACTCTCGGCGTGTGGGTCTTCTTTTCCTCCTGAGAAATCTCCCATTGCTTCCGCACAGATGAGGCTTTATGCTGTATCACAGGCGGCGAGCCCTTCCCGGCCTGAGAAATAATTGGATTTAGAGCTAATAAAAAAGAAGTCACAGGGGCGCCTAGGTGGCTCAATCGTTAAGCGTCTGCCTTTGGCTCGGGTCATGATCCCAGGGTCCTGGGATCGAGCCCCGCATTGTGCTCCCTGCTCAGCCGGAAGCTTGCTTCTCCCTCTCCCACTCCCCCTGCTTGTGTTCCCTCTCTAGCTGTCTCTCTTTCTGTGACAATTAAATAAATAAAATCTTAAAAAAAAAAAAAAAAGAAGTCACACAACCTCAGAGAGAAGTAGAATCCAGAGAAGTGTGTCCGTGCTGCCAATTGCTGCTGGGCGGCTCAGAGGGCCTTTGCTCCTTCACTTGAAGCTTAGAGCCCATGACTTCGTCCTTTCCACTAGAGGCTGCAAGCGATCCTTAGGAGCTTCAGCTGGGAGGGCAGCTGGAGTGCAAAGGCAAGCTCTGACGGCACTGAGCCCCCAAGCACCTCTGTAGCTCCTACTGCAGAAGACAGTCCCCTCTTCCATTCTTGACCCACTGAGTCCCTGTATTGGTCAGAGTTCTCCAGAGAACAGAACCAATAGGATGTAGATATATAGAGAGAAGAGATTTAATATGAGGAACTGACTCACATGGTGTGGAGACTGAGACTCTCAGGATCTGCAGTTGTTAGCAAGCTGGAGACTCAGGAGAGCGGATGGTGTCCTAACAGTCCAAATGCCCACAGGCACCAGACCCAAGAAAAGCCAACAAAAAGTTTTTGGTTCAAATCCAAAGGCAGTAAAAGATTGATGTCCCAGCTCAACAGCAGGAGGAGTTCCCTCTTACTTGTGGGAGGGTCAGCATTTTTGTTCCATAATCAGGCCTTCAACTGATTGGATGAGGCCCACCCACATGCGGGAAGGCAATCTGCTTTACACAGTCTACTGATTCAAATGCTGATCTCATCCAAAACACCTTCACAGACACACCCAGAATAATGTTAGACCAAATATCTGGGTACCCTTGGCTCAGTCAGGTTGGCACTTAAAGTGAACTGTCACAGTCCCTTTCCATATTCTGGAAGAGAAATCTTTATATATATTTGTCAGAGGAAATGAAAAAAGCTCTGATATTAAACATCACATTCCAAGTCAGTAAGGAGGGCAGATTCTGGTGGGTATTTCCCCAGGGTCCCTTTGCGCCCCCC
>NW_022589764.1:3983452-3997574 GCF_004348235.1 Phoca vitulina | reverse complement strand
CCCCCCCCCCCCCCCCCCCGCCCACGAAGCCCACCTACCCCACATTGGGTTCTGTTTCACTTCTTGTGATACAGATGTTTTTGGACCCTTAGTATTGAGTTTCCAGTGCCATTATCATATGGGGAGAACAGATAAGAGAGAGAAGGTAGGAAAGGTAAGGAAATTTCTGTTGCTCTGAAGTCCTAAGAAAAGCAGGTGAAACATATTTTCAAGTAGGTTTAGTCATTTCTTTGTATTTCCAAAGTCTTGGTCTATAATTAAACTCTGAAGATCCTTGAATTTCTGCAAAGAGCATTCCAGGCTTACTGCACTGTGTTGCTCACTTTGAGGTGTTGGAAAGTTCCAGAACCTAGGCAGCTGGTTCTCTGTCCACATGCCTGTCCTGTTCCCCTCATTTTTTTTTTAAGATTTTATTTACTTATTTGAGTGAGAGAGAGAGAGAGAGAGAACACAAGCAGGGGGAGTGGCAGAGGGAGAGGGAAAAGCAGACTCCCTGCTGAGCAGGGAGCCAGATGTGGGGCTCCATCCTAGGACCCTGGGATCATGACCCGAGCTGAAGGCAGATGCTTACCTGACGGAGCCACCCAGGTGCCCGCCCCCTCCCCCCATTTTTGCTTCGGCTCTGAGACCTTTGTTTGAGTGCATTGGCCTCCCAGGGCAGCCACCTCAGGTTTCCCAGGGAAATAGCAGCCTCCAAGGGTGGGGGGCTGCCCCAGGGCCAGCTCTGCTGAGACCCTTGCAGTGTTCTGTGGATCCCTATTCTCCCTCCTCTGTTTCTGCTCTGCAGAGAAAGAAGATATGAAGGTGCTGATTCTGAAGCATGCTACTTGTCTTAGGGGTTTCAGCTACCTAGCCGAGGATGCTGGGGCCTCAGGTTTTTACATCACCCCTGGCTGTATCTGGGCATGTAGGTGAATAGGTAGAGTGTGGAGAAAGAAGCTTCTGGAGGCTCAAGCCTGGGTGCAGGTGCACTGACCGCACCCTTCACTGACTGGCTTTTATTGAGTACCTTTGAATGGACAACAGGGACTCCTGTCCACAGCCCCATTCTTTAGAGCCCCCTTGCAGCTGTGACTCTCTCCATGGCATCAGGAGTCTGTGGGCCCAAAAGGATATTCCTCCTGGGTCCAGGCCACTCCTTCTAAGCCAGCTCAAGGTACTAGGACCCCAGGATTCCTGCCAGTAGTGCTGAGGGCTGGAGTAGACTCCATCCCTGGATCTGTGCATCTAAGGGTGGACCATGCCACCAGTTTGCATGTCTTTAGACCCCAGGGACAGCCACTGGTGGGACGTGGATGGAGTGTGGGCATGGTGTCCACATTTGTATGCACAGGCCCTTTGTGGTCTATGTGTGTGGGGCTGGGGTAGGAGGAGAAGCAGGTGGGCAGCCTGCTGGGGGCCGGCTCTCTTGGTATTGCCACATTCTGGTGCAAAACTCCAAGGAGTCCAAGAAATTCTAAATTTGAAACTGGCTTTCCCTGTTGTTATGAAGTTATATTTGTCAAGATAGGAGAGCAGAACATTCTATCTAGCACTCTGCTAGCTTGGCTTACACTTTCTGAATACTTAGTGTCATGCTCTGGAGGTTTCCATCTGTGCTGTTGCCCTGGGCCGGGAAATATTAGGAGAGGGCCTGATGGTGTCCCCATGGGCACCTGCAGGACCAGGAGCAGCTTCCCATTTGGCTGGATTTGGGGCACTGCCGTGTGAAAAATGCTCACCCTGTGAACGTGGACATAGAAGTCTGTAAGCCTTGAGATGACTCTGGAATCAAGGCATCTGCAGAGGATGTGCTGGAAGGTTCTGTGGAGAGGAGAGCTGGGGAGGCTCAGGGGGAGGAAGGACAGTGCCTGAGGAGAGGACAGTGTGGGGTGATGTTATGGCCTTAATTGGGTCCCCCCGAGTCTTATGTTGAAGCTTCAGTCCCCCACGTGACTGTGTGTGGAGGTGGGGCCATTAAAGAGGTGATTAAGTGAGGTCATATGAGTGGGGCTCTGATCCAGTAGACTGGTAAGAGGAGGTTCTTATTTATAAGAGGGGCCGGGACACAGAGGTATAGAGGGAAGACCCCGTGAAGGTACAGCGACAAGGCGGCCCTCAGGGAGCCTCTGCCTACATCCGGATGTGGGACTCCCTTCCCCGACTGTGAGACAGCGAGTCTGTTGTTGAAGCCCCCCAGTGTGTGGCGTTCTGTTATGGCGGCCCCAAGCTAAGATGGGGGTGGGTGAAAGTGGGAGCACCAAGTGGCAGGTGAGAAGGTGAAACGGTGGTCTGTGCGGAGCAGCATCAGAGCGGTGAGCCAGGCCGGGGTGGGCGGGGCCTCACCAGGAACCGGAAGTGCCTTGAGAGGCAGAAGGGGGCGGGCCTTCCTGGCTCACAGTGCGCATCCTCAGTCTGCAGGAAGTTCCTGTTGGCCCACCCGGAGGAGCGGGGTCGCCTGTGGGAGGTGGAGCCCCCAGGAGCCTGGGGCCAGCGAGGCAGCATCTGGCTGAAGGTTCAACTGCAGCAGCCAAGACCTCCAGACTGTGAGTCGCAGTGAGCGCCGTGCCCTTTGAAGCCCAGGTTAATGCGTACTGATGGAGTCAGGCCGGTACAGGTGTTCTGTTTAATGTTGCAAGAACCGAGGGGGGAGGGAGACCAGAGTGGGGGCTTCTTGTCCTTGGCCCACCGTCCTTTCCCGAACGAACCACACCTTCTAAACCTTGCGCTAGATCTCCCCCAGTTTAGCTAAATCAGAAGCTCCCAGGGACGGAGGGGCTCCTCGTTTATAATTAGAAGGATCTCCGAAACCTAAATGAATGTGTGCACCTGGTTAACAATTGGAAAGCCACACAAGGGTTTACTCTGAAGAGCCAGCCTTCCGTGCCCCCTCCCGCCACCCTTGTGGGAGATGACACGCATCCGTAAATGGTAGCGTTGCATAGATAGCATTCTGCAAAGGAGTACCTTGTCCTTCCTGTCCTTTTTACTGGCAGCATAGTATGCTGCTGGGTGGAGATGTTGTTTATTTGGGCAGCCCCGGTTACAGACAGACACTGTCCTCAGTTTGGGGTGTTAGAGCTCCTTGGTGAGTTTGCTGGCGGGGTGTTGATGGAGGGGGTTTTCGAGCAATGAGAACAGGTGGAGGGTCCCAAAGGGAGGCAGCAGTTGGGAAGACCAGACATACTGGTGTCTGGTTCTCCAAGTTACTTTTTAACAGTGTGTCTTCCACCTCTCCCACGTTGAGCATGGATTGCACACTGCTGGTGGTTCTTAGCTCAGTGCTCAAGGTGAGGGTCCCTGGAGGCAGGGCCGGATCCGTGCAGAGCCCTTGAGGCTGCAGGTGCGGTGTATGGGTGGGAGGTGCAGGAGGTTCTAACAGTTTTAAGTTCACTGGCCAAAGTGAAAGCCCTGGCTTTTCTTCCCTGCTGGGAAAGAAAGCTCCGGTCAGCATCAAATGCAACATCCCAGGCTGCAGGTAGCTCATTAGAGGGCAGTGGGTAACTGATTTACCTTAGGTCGTGACAGGGAAGAGCGCCTTGGAGTTTATTGATGATAACAGTGATAGGTTTTGCTTTTATGGTGCCTTTCAGCTAGAAGACTTAATGGATCTTTACAGATATTAATGGGGTGACCAGGCACCTGAGAAGGAGGCCATGGCAGGGCTGTGACTACGATCCTAATGAGGTGGTTAAGTGACTTGCCCTGTGGCATCCACAGTTAGAAATGAAGGGGGAGCTGGCCCAGATCCCCATGCAGTAAGCTGAACAGCCGTGCGGGTTTAGGTTTATCGAGGAGCTTCACAAATGAGCCTGCAGCTCCCACGTGGACGAGGCCTTTGTGTCTTGGATGTTGCAGTTCCTTGGCTGGGAATGAAAAAAAAAAAAAAGTTTGCGAATCCGAATGTGGAAATAATGTGGAAATTGCACAGGCCAGAGGGGGGTAAAGAAGGGGAAGGCGTTTTCTCATAATTGGGGAGACTGCTTTCCTCCGAAGAGAATTCCGCTGGGGGTTATTTCAAGAGCTGAGAGTTGGTGTGGTCTGGTCACAGGAAACTGAGCTGGAAGTCAGATGCCAGACCTGTCACTTTAACTCACTCTGTGAGATTTGCCAACTCTCTCTTTAAAACAGCAAATGAGGGAACTTTCACAGAGAATGTTCCAGAAGCATGCTTGGAGTCCTTTGAAGGAAGAAGGGTCATTATAATTATGATATAATTAGATTACTAAAACTATGTAATTAAAAAAAAATCTAAATTATGATCTTTTCACTCCCTGTGTAAATAAATCATGGCTAGTTCCCAGTTTTCACCCACAACTTCTGTCTCCTCCAGGGCCAGCAGTCAGGATTTTAATTCACTCAGGAAGGTTTTCAGCCAGCCAGCTTCATCTTGTAACAATTTTGTCAGCACTGACATTTCAGGTTTTTTCCGGGTTGGTGAGTGGGGGCTGCAAATGCAATCACAGATTAGCCCAGATGCTCTGCAGTTTCTCAGTTTCTAGTCTGTCTGCCTTCTTGGAAATCTGCAAGTGTTAGCCCATTAGGTTTTCCCACAGGTCACCAAACAGTGCAGGTTCTGGAATCTTCTCTTGCCTTGGAAATCTCACACAGCCATTTAATTTAATTTTAGTTTTTAATCAGTTATTCTTAGAGTTGCTTTCTTGAATTGTTCTGTTTTTCAAGTTCTATCTTTTGTTCCTTTATTTCTGACTGTTATTTTGGAGGTTTCCTACAATTTCATGTGCTGTAGAAATAGAACTGTAAGCAAGAAGCCCAGTGGAGCCAATTGCTTTTTACATTCTAAGTAAGGCATGGACATTTTACATTGTTCCAAAGGGAAATTAGCTTGTGCTCCTTTCAAATGTTTCAAAATCTGTTTTTGAAGCTGCGGCCTTTATGGACTAGGTCTTTTAAAGTTTGCATGGATCTTGCCTATTGATAACATCTGTGGCTTTTAATGGCCCTGAAAATATTTACAGGGTTTTCAGAACTTTTGAGAGAAGGAGTTTGTGGGAATTTTTTTTCTTCCTACACTCAATTACATATGAAGCCTTTGAAACTTGACCAATAGGATCATAATATTATCTGGTGTGACTTCTCAGCTTGCACATGCCTTAAGTTTCTTTACTGGAGGAGATGAAATTGAATGCTCCAACAGTTGAAAAGTTCCTTTACAAAAATGTGGCTGGAGACAGGAAGTAATTGCACACAGCTTTAAAAATTAATTTTTTCATTCTTTAGGTTATAGTTTTGCCTTCTTTCCAGGTGAATTTTTAATAGTTTCAGTCATCGTCCATAGGGAAAATAATTTTCTTCTATTTACATTTAATTTTTAATGCTAGAGTGTACATGAAAAGATGTGAAATATTTGAGCTGGGGAGGCGGGGTCATTTTTCTAAAAGTCTGAATCCTAGTAAACTGCAACTCTAACTTAGTCTCAGCTTGTTCTGATGAGTTGGACATTATATAGTGCAGTAGTAATAGCAATTTTATGGTGGTGAGTTATGGTGGGAAGTGCTGAGAGCAGAACCACTCTACTGGATGGGTTTTTCCTAATGCTGCTCTTTGAAAGGTTGTGTGGTTCCCTCTAGTGGCCATTTTCATCTATTGCGTCCTGTATGGTAACTCGTGGATGGTAACTTACTTTGACCTACCTGTGTGGTTGCTTCTCAGATTCTTATCCTGAATCTTCCAAACTAGAGCATTCATTTTTAAAGATTATTGGACCTTTATTGGTTAGGAATAAAATACAAGTAAACATTTGGTAGTTTCTAGCATGTTTTAGTCCATACCACATAAAAACACAGTTTCACACATCAGGGTAGAAAATAATGGATTGTTTACTTCATTCTGTCATTCATTCATTCATTTATTCATTCGTTCATGTATTTTCTCATTCATTCAATAAATTTCTGTGATGGAGGATCTACCAATGCCAGACCACTGGCAGAGGGGATAAGGATACAGTGGTGAATAAGGCTGGCTGAGTCTCTGAACTCATTTATGAGCTTACATTTTTGCAAAGAGAAGTACATGGGCAACCATTACTGCATGATATAGAAACTCCAAGAGAGCACTAAAGTATGCTGGTATTTTTAAATACTTATGATTCAGTTTTGCCAAACCAAAGTTGGCTAATTCATAAAGTTTGTAAATAAACTTTATAATTTATATATATGGGTAACAACTAAATAATATATTCTTTTTTGAAAAGTGTTTTTTAAAATTTTTTTATTTTTTAAAGATTTTTATTTATTCATTTGAGAGAGAGAATGAGACAGAGCGCATGGGAGGGGGGAGGGTCAGAGGGAGAAGCAGACTCCCCGCTGAGCAGGGAGCCCGATGCGGGACTCGATCCCGGGACTCCAGGATCATGCCCCGAGCCGAAGGCAGTCGCCCAACCAACTGAGCCACCCAGGTGCCCCCCCCTTTTTTTAAAGTAGGTTCCTTGGGGCGCCTGGGTGGCTCAGTCGTTAAGTGTCTGCCTTCGGCTCAGGTCGTGATCCCAGGGTCCTGGGATCGAGCCCTGCATCAGGCTCCCTGCTCAGCGGGAAACCTGCTTCTCCCTCTCTAACTGCCCTTGCTTGTGTTCCTTCTCTCATTGTGTCTCTGTCAAATAAAATCTTTCAAAAAAAAAAAAATAAAGTAGGTCCCACGCCCAGCGTGGAGCCCAGTGCAGGGCTTGAACTCACGACCCTGAGATCAAGTCCTGAGCTGAGATCAAGAGTTGGATTCCTAACTGACTGAGCCACCCAGGTCCCCGAAAAATGTGTTTCATTTGCATTTTCAGCTCAAATGAGAAACTGAATATTTATTCCTAAAGGATCTGAATGCCCTCTCAACGCACACATACCTCCACATAGAGATTATGGGGTGTAGGAATCCCACACAGTGGGATGAGAAAGTCATCCCTTTCCAAGTTGGGACTGATTTGGTAAAAGGGGGTGGGGGGCTAAATTAGAAAGTGTGATTATGGGCTCTCTTATGAGTAAAAATTCCAGTGAGCAAAGAGAAGGGCTTAGGAATAAATAGCACTGGAAACTGACTCCATTTAATGTCTGAATAATTGGAAGAAAAGATCATAGTCCAGCTCAGAAATGTTTGACTAGAGCCATCACCTCCCGTCTCCCCAAACCTGACAGGTTTCCCTGTCCTCTGGAGAGTACCATAGCAGGTGTCATAGTGTAAGTCGGGAGGATGGAATTGGGTCATGGTGATCAGTGCTTTTGGAGAGGTCCCCAGTGTATTAGTCTTTTGATTGTCCATTCCCCCGGAGCCACCCCCATTTGTTTATCCTGCTCTCTTGCTTGGGGAGGGCAGCTCACCCAGGAAATGCCAAGGAGGATGTGAGCAGTCAAGGTCGGATGTCTCCAGATGATGGACCCAGACAGTCTGAAGAAGGCAAGAAGGTACGGTGGTGAATATGTCATTCTAGGATTGGGTCTTGTTTTCTTAGCAATCATGTTGTGCTTGTTTAGGGGAGCTCTAAACCTGCAAGGCATCTTCCTAATCACCTTGGCTTTGGGCTTCTCCATGGCAGTGGGTCGTTGATTCATACTCGGAGTCTCCGTCCTGCGGTATGAGGAGAGGCCTTCGTAATTAGACCTTTCTGAGGACCTGTTTACTCTTGGTCCTTTTCTCTAAGCTTGACAAGCTCTAATGAAGCCAGAACTAGACAGAGCATGTGGGAATCAGCCGTAACCTTGCACTGTTAAGGAAATACTGAAAAATCTGAATTTCACATTCTGCCATGGACCGGCATCTTTCAAGCAGAGCAAATGTGTGGACAAATTTCTTTCTTTCCTCCTCCCCCTCGAGCCCCGATGCTAGAAAATGGAATATGGCATTAGGTTATTGTAGAACCCAGGGTGATGGGAGAAGAGAACTGGGGACAAGGATGGCTGCTAAGTATTTCTTCGTAGCCCATTATCTGTTGTTCAGTGTTTTATAAGACTTTGAAGCGATGTGATTCCATTAAGTGTTTTCCTGAAGCCAAGACAGACCGTCGCCCGTGCAAGGTAATTCTGATAACATTCATTTTCTGCTACGGAGGGGTCTTTGCTCTGAAGTCCTAAAAAGTTGTTAATGGTTTTAAACTCTAGAACTTAGAATTGCAACTTGTGAGCAGTACTGCTTATTTTGGAAAGGAGATGGTACGGGGATAGAAGACTCAACATTGAAGGCATAAGATATCCCAGAAAGTGCTGGATTGTTTTAGAAAGGCTGGCAGGGGAGGGCTTTCCTTTTCCTTGGTTTACAGTGGAAAAAGGGGCTCATTGATGGCCTCCGAGGCCACTGAACTGAGAGTATTGTGTTTCGCCTCTTTGCTGATCCCCGACTTTGCTCTTAAGCCTTGAAGGCCGTTAGAGGAAGCAGGAGGTTCAGTGTGACGTCACGCCCAGGGGCAGGTGTCTGGGGAGGTCCACATACTCAGGCGTAAGAGCGCCACCTTTTAAAGTAGTGCTTCCTTGCTTTGCTTTTTCTCTGATCTCCATGGGCTGGGCTCTTCAGTTCCTGTCAGGAAATACGTTCCCACCAGTAAATAGGTCCTCAGAGCATCTTATGAACAAAACACGGGGTCCTCGTGGCTGGCCGGGGTGTTGGAGCCTGGCTCATCCAGCCTGAATCTGAGCACGCAGCGTGTGCAAGGGCCTGGCCAGGCCAGGACACCAGCAGACCCCTTATGGCAGGCACTGGAAAGCTTTGTTGATCTTTTCTTTTCTTTTTATTTATTTATTTATTTATTTGACAGAGAGAGACACAGTGAGAGAGGGAACACAAGCAGGGGGAGTGGGAGAAGGAGAAGCAGGCTTCCCGCTGAGCAAGGAGCCCGACGCGGGGCTCGATCCCAGGACCCTGGGATCATGACCTGAGCCGAAGGCAGACGCTTAACGGCTGAGCCACCCAGGCGCCCCTGTTGATCTTTTCTGATTCAGGAGAGGACCCGTGGAGAATGGGAGGAGACAAAGAGCGGTCAGGACTGCGGAGTGAAAGAAGCAGCATCGGGGCGGCTTGGACGAGCCTGCGGGGCCAGGCCAGAGGGGAAGGAGGCCAAGAGGACTGCGGTGGATGCGGGGCTGGCCTGGGGGTTCCAGCAGAAGCACCTGCGGCCCAGCTCCTGACTCTCAGAGGCAAACCCGAATCTCGTCGAGAGGCCTGCCTGGGCCCCAGGGGACGGGTGTGAGAGCTGCTTCTGTCACTCCCTGCTCGTGTGCCCGGGAGCTGGCCTCTACCCTTGCTGTGCTGTCCTTTGAGGAGAAAGGGATGGCACAGACCCCACCCACCTCAGGCTTGTTTTGTGGGCTCAGGTGATAGAAAGCCTAAGAAAGTGCTTCATCCCTCAAGCACAGAGAGCTACGCAGGCCGCTGTTTTCCCGAGCTCAGATCCCAGAAGTGTGTTTGTTAAACCTAATACGGTTTCTGTTACTCGGGATGAATTCGTAAAGACTGTACTGGAACCACTCGAATATGACTCTTTCTTGAGCGCAAGGAAACTCCAAGAAGGGCCACACCATTCTGGTCTGCGCTGCAGAACTCTGCCTCAGGTTTGCCCCCACCAGCCCAGAGGTCACCGGGAGACCACAGGCACCAGAGGGGTTTCTAGGGGAGACACGGTTCTTTTCCAGAGAAGCTTCCGTGACGAGGGCGGTGGCCCGGACTGCCTGAGGCACACAGTTCGTTGGCGCCTCGCCCGCGTCTGGCCGAGTGGGCTCCAGGTGGGCATCAGGATCTTAGCCGTCACTTCATTCAGAGGGGAAGCCACCGGGGGGGCTTTGTGCTGCTGGCCCTCCAGCCTACGGCGCCGTGAGGGGAAAGGCTTGTACTGGTCAAGGCGATTGTGATGCTCCTGCCCTCCTCAGCCACTGTCACCCCCTGCTCGGGGCATGTGCTTGCAGATTCGGAGCTGAGCCGAGGACCCTGCCTGTAAGACCCCGGTGAGGACAGACGAGGCAGGCCTTCCACGGGGTAAGGCGTGGTGCAGGCTGCTTCCTGAGGCCCCAGAGCCTGCTCCCCGGAAACTGCCATAGGCCTTTCTCTGCAGCTGGCCAGGCCTCACTGATGGTCAGTTGGGTTCTTAACCTTCCAACCGGCGGGGGCTGGCTGGGTCGTCTTGGGGCAGGCAGCCCCGTCCCAGCCCCTACTTGCGGGTGAATGCACATCTCATCTTACCACTGGGCACACCCCTCTGAGGCTTTATCACTGTCTTTGGAGCACCTGGGGCCCTGATGACTCTGCCTTGAGCAGAGTCGGCCTTGCCTTCTGTATCCCGGCTGCCTGGGCTTTCCTGTCCTCAGACACACCTGTGCTCTTGCTTTGGGGTCAGCACTCATGCACTCGCTCTGCCCTGGGCATGTGCCTTTCCCTCCCTCCCTCCCTCTGTCCTTCTGTCTCTCTTTCTCTCTCTGTCCTCCTCTGTCTCTCTCCCCCCCAACCTGTGAGCACACGCGCGCACACACACACACACACACGTCAGGCTGACTCCTGCTCACACATCTAGTCTCAGCTTTGATGTCCCTTCCTGACCACCTGTTCCTCCCCTTCCCACATGGCCTCCAAGCACTGGGCACTCGGCTGTGACTCCCGTGAGCCACCAGCAGGGTCAGCCCTGGGCCTGCTCAGTTGCCCCTTGTGTCCTCAGTTACTGTGGGGAATGAATGGTAACAGATCACCTCAGGGTGAGGGGTGACACCTTCCTTCTCTTCCTCTGTGGGTAGACCCTGGAGATGGATGGAAGAACAGTTTCACCTCTTTAGGGGTGTAGTAAAGCCCATCCTGGAGCCTTGGGATAGGGAGGAGACCACCAGCACCATATGCTGGCAAGATACTGCTATTTCCCTGAGTGGTCAGAGGGCACATCTGATGGGACCTCTGTTACTTATTTACTCATCCATCTGTCTGTCCACCCACCCATCCACCCAGCTGTCAGTCCATCCATCCATCCATCTACCCACTTGTCTTTCCATCCATCAGTCCACATTTGTCCATTCATCTGCCCATCCATTTATTTGATGGACTCAACTGTCCATCTGTCCATATCTGTCCATCCACCCATCTGATCACTGTTCGTCCTTCCATTCATTTATCCATCTACCCACCTGTCTGTCCATCTGTCCTTCTGACATCTATCCATCCATCGATCCAGTTGTCCATCTATCTGCCTACCTACCTGTCAGTCCATCCATGTGCTCATATCTGCCCATTTGTTTATCTCTCCATCCATCCATCTCTCCATCCATCCATCCTGATGTACAACAAATACTCAGCATGCTTGCTCAGGACTGAGCTCTGTGCTGGGCACTGGGGATATATAGGTAAGTGAAATGTGTTTACTGGACTCAAACTCTTCTCTCTGGAACGGTCTCTTCTAGAGTGTTCCCCTGGAGTTGTTGTCTTTCACCCATTAGAAAGAGGGAAGAGTCCAGTGGAAAGAAGTAGAGTTTAGACCTCTGTACGGAGACCTCGTGAAGTCCTCCAGTGCATGTGGGCCCCTCGTGAATGAGGCACAGACCATAAAAGTGGGCTCTGCAACCAGCGGGTGCTCTACGTGTAATGGCAGACATGGCCTTTAATGTGTGACTCGGTGGGTTCTGTGAACTTGGCACTGTTCAGGTGAATGGCTGGTGCTTTGTGTTTACATGGAAATGAACTGACAAAAATGTCTCAGGGGTTTGATGAAGTTACTGTTCAATAAAAGCATCCTCTCAAGGGAGAAGAACTGATGTGTTGGTGTTGTTCATTTAAAGATGTAAAGACAAACCCTGCAGAGTTAGAAGGAAACACACTGGAGCTCCAAGCAACCCCCTCTCCAGCCAGTGACACAGACGAGTTGGGTCTGGGGCCCTGTGCAGTGTTCCCTTCTGTGAGGCTTGTATGGGGAATGTCCATAAAGCATGTGTGTGTGTGCATGTGTGTTTTGTTGTTTTTGTTAAATCAGTAATTTACAAACCATAATTTCATTTGAAGTATACAATTCCATGGTTTTTAGTATATTGACAGAGTTGTGCAATCAACACCACAATCAGTACCCCAAAAAGAAACCCTGTACCTGTTAGCAGTCTCTCCCTTTCCACCCACCCTTAGCCCAAGGCAACCACAACTCTTTCTCTCTCTATAGATTTGTCTGTTCTAGACATGTACAAGTAGAATTATACTATGTGTGGTCATTTCCATCTGGCTTCTTTGCCTTGGCATAATTTTTTTTTAAGGATTTTTTAAAAAAGATTTTTAATTTATGAGAGAGAAAGTGGAGGAGAAGCAGAGGGAGAGGGACAAGCAGACTCTGATCTCAGGACCGTGAGATCATGACATGAGCCGAAACCAAGAGTTGGACGCTTAACCGACTGAGCCACCCAGGTGCCCCTGGCATGATGTTTTTAAGGTTCATTCACATTGTAGCTTGTATCAGTACTTTGTTCCTTTTTAAAAATTTAAATTCAATTAAATAACATATAGTGTATTACTAGTTTCAGAGGTGCAGGTTAGTGATTCATCAGTTGCATGTAACTCCCAGTGCTCATTCCATCACGTGCCCTCCTTAATGCCCATCACCCAGTTGTCCCAGCCTCCCATCTACCTCCCCCCCTCCAGCAGCCCTCAGTTTGTTTCCTATAGTTAAGAGTCTCTTATGGTTTGTCTCCCTCTCTGATTTCATCTTATTTTATTTTTCCTTCCCTCTTTGTTCCTTTTTATAGCTGAATAATATTCCATTGTATGGATATACTGCATTTTGCTTACGTATCTGTTTACCAATTTGGACTTTTATTTTTTACAAAGACTTATTTGTTTATTTTAGAGAGAGTTTGTGTGAGTGAGCTTGGGGAGAGGCAGAGGGAGAGGGAGAGAGAATCCCAAGCAGATTCCCCTCTAAGTGCAGAGCCTGACATGGGGCTTGACCTCACCACCCTGAGATCATGACCGGAGCTGAAATCAAGAGTCGGATGCTTAACTGACTGAGCCACCTAGGCACCCCCAATTAATGGACTTTTAGATTGATTTCTTGGCTATTACCAATAATGCTGCTATGAACATTCATGCACAAGTCTTGATGTGGACATACTCAGTTCTCTTGGGTATATACCCAACAGTGGAGTTTCTGCGTCATAAGGTAACTCTATGTTTTAACTTTTTGAGGAACTGCCCAATTATTTTTTGAAGTGATTGCACCATTTTACGTTCCCTCCAGCAATGTGTGAGGGTTCCATTTTCTCCCCATCCCAGCCAGCGCTTGATGCTAGTCATCTTTTTGCTGATAGCCTCCATCCTAGTGCTTGAGAGCTGGCATCCCATTGTGGTTTTCATGTGCATTTCCCTGATGACTGATGACGTGGAGCACCTTTTCCTGTACTTGCTGGCTCCTTTTATGTCTTCTTTGGAGAAATGTCTACTCAGATCCTTTACCCATTTCTTCATTGGGTTGTCTTTATTATTGAGTTGTAGCAGTTCTTTATATATTTTAGAACCAAGTCTCTCATCACATGTGTCGTTTGCAGAGAATTTCTCCTATACTGTGGGTTGTCTCTTCACTTTCTTGATGGTGTCATTTGAGGTGCAGCATTTTGAATTTTGATGATGCAGTTTATCTACTTTTCTTTGGTTGCTTGTGCATTTGGTGTTGCAGTAATGATTGTGTCTTATAAATGCAGTCCATCTAAAGGGAGTTACTGCGGAGAAAGTTTTTTGATTATACAATGATTATAGAAAAATCCAGGGTGCCTGGGTGGCTCAGTCGTTAAGCGTCTGCCTTTGGCTCGGGTCATGATCCCAGGATCCTGGGATCGAGTCCCACATCGGGCTCCCTGCTCTGCGGGAAGCCTGCTTCTTCCTCTCCCACTCCCCCTGCTTGTGTTCCTGCTCTTGATATGTCTCTGTCAAATAGATAAAAAAAAATTTTAAAAAAAAAAAAAAAATCCACAAAGGAGTCATTACTTAGAAGAAACCCATCTCTGGATCCCAGGCTCATGTCCTGCGAGAGGTGCATTTCCTTGTGTGTTGTTCCACCCCAAGCTTACCATATGATCCAGAAATTTCCTTCTGGGTACATAACCAAGAGAACCGAAGAACTGTGGCCAAAAAACGTGTACATAGATGTTTATTTTTTTTATTTTTTTATTTTTTCCTTTTTTTAATTTTATTTTTATTTTTT
>NW_022589764.1:3926063-3983352 GCF_004348235.1 Phoca vitulina | reverse complement strand
CTCCCACCCCACCCCCCACTCCAGCAATCCTCAGTTTGTTTCCTGAGTGTACACAGATGTTTAAAGCAGCATTATTGATAATAGCCAAAACTGAAATCAGACACAAAGCCCATCCGTTGGTAAATGGATAAACAAAATGTAGTATATCCATACAATGGAATATTATTTAGCTATAAAAAGGAATGAAGTACTGGTACATTCTACACCATGGATAAACCTTAAACACGTTATGCTAAGTGGGAAAAACCAGATGCGAGGTGGGCAGAGGATGTTGGGAATCCGTGGTCTTGCAGAAGCTTGCCTCATGGATTCGGGGTCGGGCAGTGGTGATGGACATTCACTGTTGTGTACTGGGGCCTCAAACATTTTCTTTTGGGGAGTAGGGTTTTAGGCTATCTTAGCATCAGATATTTTGTTCCAGGAAGTCTTTGAGAACATGCCCTTCGGCATGAGGAAGAAAGAAATCCAACTGGTTGACTACTTGCCTTAGGGACCCAACAGATTATGAGACAATTTCTAAAATACCTATTTTCTGCAAGAAGCATTCTGAAAGTTTTGATTTTGATTTAGTTCTCTTTCTAGGGAGAGATGGTCAGCATCTGGAAGTTTTGAAGTTAGGTGTCTGGGTTTCCATGTTGAGAAGCCATGAAATTCCTTGGCCACTTCCTCATCCCCCTTCCACCTCCGCCATTTTACACAGGGCACAACATGTCACCGTGGCCAAGCAAGAGAAACGAGCTGGAAACCACAGCAACACTCATGGAGGGTCTGCAAGCCCAGCACCCAACCAAACATCCAGGGAACTGGGCTTTCTGTCATTTGCAGCATCAAATGAGACCTCAGAAAGAGGACTGTCCTGTAGGAAAATTCCTACAAATGGCCCGGCAACTGAAAGGCTTCCCTGAATGTGTTCTTCAGGCTTTCTAGAAGGTCACCTCTCCAACAGTGACCCTTGGCAGTGTGCAGATGAGCTGCAGAGCTTGCAAACTCTCATGGCCTTCATTGCCCCCGACTCGTGGCACCTACTTGCTGGTAGTGAAGTGATTGCACCATTTTACGTTCCCTCCAGCAATGTGTGAGGGTTCCATTTTCCCTCACGGAGGCTGTATGAGGTGCATACTGAGCAGATGGCTCCTTTGGTCCTAGGGTGCTCGGACTCTTCGAATTTCATGGGATTAGAGGGCGTGGCCTTCGGTGCATTTTTGTGGTCTTCCTGGCTCAGTGAATGGGCTTGGTTGGTTATTATTCCTTCTTGGTTCTACACTTGCTTGATTTGGGGAATGTTTGCTGGATTCTCGGGTTACCAACAGAGCAGGCAAAAGCATGTCATCGAATGTGTGTGTGTGTGTATATATATGTGTGTGTGTGTATATATATTCATATATATACATACATATATACACACACACATATATATATATATGGCCAAATGTGTGTATTATATTTGTAAAATAACTTTAGAAAATTTGCATAAATTAGGACACCTGGGTGGCTCAGTTGGTTAAGAGTGTGCTTCGGCTCAGGTCATGATCTCAGGGTCCTGGGATGGAGCCCTGCATTGGGCTCCCTGCTCAGCGGGGAGTCTGCTTCTCCCTCTCCCACTCCCCCTGCTTGTGTGCTCCCTATCTCTCTCAAATAAATAAAATCTTTTTTTTTTTTTTTTAAAGATTTTATTTATTTATTCATGAGAGACAGAGAGAAACAGAGGGAGAAACAGGCTCCCAAGGAACAGGTAGCCCAATGCGGGACTCGATCCCAAGACCCTGGGATCATGACCTGAGCCGAAGGCAGACGCTTAACCATCTGAGCCACCCAGGCGCCCAATAAATAAAATCTTTAAAAAAAGATTTGTATAAATTAAATCCACATAAGCTACACAAGGAAATCCTATAAGGAACATACTTAAGTGTAACACTGTAGGTGGAACTCGGGCCTTTTCCGGCTGCCCTCAGTGGGCATTCATTGCTGGGGCTGCCCAGGACAGGGGTCTTGGCGAGGAGGGGGCATCGCCTCTTGGCCTGGATCTGTCCTGCCCACACTGGTACCAGCTCATGTGTACAGTTGTCTTGTCAGAGTCTCTGGTCTCAGGAACGCAACCAGGTGGCCATCAAGGGCTGCACTGGTGGCCTCCAACACCTGGACTCTGGCCCTGCAGCCCCACTAGCATCTGCTGATGCTTCACCTGGTCCCCGCTGGGTGGTGATGCTGAAGCCTGCAGGTTTCCTCACAACACATGTCTTGCTCCTCCTGGCCACATGGGAAATCATTTGCTTTCCACTGGGGACATTGTGGCTTTGATGTGGAGTGGGCCCTGGCACCCCCATGTAGCTCCCATAGCCTGGGGCTCAGGCTGTTCTTTGGGGTCTTTCCTTCTCTGGGAACTCCAGGCTGGGATGGGGCATACCTCCTTTCCACTCTGGAGCCCCCAAATCTGAGCATTTCTATCATCTCCTCCCATCCGTGCCCAAATGAGTCTGGCTTTTCAGACTCCAAAGCCAATTACCTGGTCATTTCTTTTCCACACCCTTCAGTGATGTCCTGTGTCGTCATATGGGGTACAGAGCCAAACCCTGAGTGCGTACTATGAATGCCTGGCAGAGTTAGGGTCCCCACACTGGTCCACATCACATCCCTCAGGCGGGGCAGGCTCCTTGGCCCAGCCCCACAGTCTTCGAGCCTCCTGTGGGATGTGGGCTGTCGGCAGCAGGGAACCACTGTTTCTCTCTCACAGGCCTGGTGCACAGCTTGAAATCCCACAGTTAGAAATGTTTGCCTTTGGGAGTGGGTGGTAACCAGGATTTGTGTCCCAGGACTGAAAAGAGCATGGGGCCTGGCTCTAGCCTGGCCCCTTACTCCAGTGGGACTTGGAATGGCCACTTCTCTTCCAGGGAACCCAGGGTCCTCATCAGTGAAATGAAGGGGCAGCTCAAGGGCCCAAATCAGTTTACAGAAGAGATTTGTTTGGGGGTACACCAGGGGTTTAGGACCCAGACGCTGTTGTCCTTCCCAGCAAGTGTGTGTCCCCACCATTCACTGGCTGTGGGACTCATTCACTAGCTGGGGCCAGTCACGTTTGTACTCCCTTGTGGTAGGGTGAATAATGACCCCCCCCCAAGATGTCCATGTTAGACTCCCCAGAATCTGTGATATATTCCCTTACATGGTAAACAGGACTTTCCAGGGATCTCAAAATGGGGAGATTCTCTTGCATTATCTGGATGGGCCCAATGTATCACCTGGGCCCTTAAATGAGGGAGGCAGAGGGAGGTTGACTACAAAAGACATCCTTAGGGGGATGTGCTATGAGAAAGACTCCACCAACCGTTGGCACGTTTTGAAATTGGAGGAAAGGGCCATGCGCCAAGGAGTACAGGTAACTTCTGGAACCTGGACAAAGCAAGGAAGCAGATTCTCCCCTGGAGCCTCGAGAAGTAACACAGCCCTGTGGATGCCTTGGTTTTAGCTCAGGGAGACCCCTTAGGACTTCTGACTTCCAGAACTGTATAATAAATCCATGTTGTTTTAGGCCAGTGCATGTGTAGTAATTTGTTAGTAGAGGCAGTAGGAAATGAGTATACCCCCAGACAGTGGATCTTGACTGGTGCTGATGAGAACCCCCAGCGACATTTGACCATGTCCGGAGACATTTTCAGCTGTCACAGTCAGGTGAGGAGTGAACTGGATCGAGCAAATAGAAGCCAGGGGTGCTGCTCAGCATCCTAAAACACCAAGGCAGCCCTCGTAACTTCAAGAATTACCCAGCCTGGGATGTCATGCCAAGATTGAGAAACCTTGCCCCAGACTGACAGATGCCGTTAGCTCTCAAATCCTGGGTGGCTGCCGGCTCAGTCAGCCTCAGCCTTGTTCAGTTCTGGCTTTGGAGCAAGCCGAGAGCTCAGGCCTTGAGGAGACCAGGATGAAGACTTCAAAGTGCTATTGAGGGGCGCTTGGGTGGCTCAGTCGGTTAGGTGTCTGCCTTCGGCTTGGGTCATGATCTCAGGGTCCTGGGATTGAGCCCCAAGTTGGTCTCCCTGCTCAGCGGGGAGCCTGCTTCTCCCTCTACTACTCCCTCTGCTTGTACTCTCTCTCTCCCTCTCTCTGTCAAATAAATAAATAAAAATGTTAAAAAAAACCAAAGTGCTATGGATTGAGTGCTTGTTTTGTGCTGGTCCAGTTCCTGCACAAGGAGGATTCAAGGAACCCCCGGGACTGTGTGCAGCTCCAAGGCTGGGGTGGGGCTTGCAGGATAACCCAGCAGAGACCAGGTGGGTGCTTGGGGTTGCTTCACATCTTGGTCCTCCGTAATGTCCTGACTGGTGAGAAAGTTCTTCCTCGTTTACTGCAGAAATCACTGTGTGCCTAGAGTTGAAGTCCATAGTAGGGCCCGGGAAGTGCTCTGGAGAAGACTCAGCCCTGTATGGCAACATTAGAACTTGATTTTCCTCTTAATCTATGTCTCCAGCCCCCATTCTGGCTGGTGGCAGTAGATGGGTGATCCTAATCTAGAGTTGGAGAGAGCGTGCACCTCTCCCTCTGGGCAGTTTTCTGAGAATACCCGCGGCGGCCACACGATGGCAGCCTTGCACAAACCAAAGCCTGCTCAGCCCAGGACCACAGACCCAAGCAGGGTGTCCCAGGGCAGTGGACACCCACCGGCTTTCCTGCAGAAACCAAAGAGGCCCAGCCTGGCCAGGGGGGCGTCTTTAGTTGTAGTTGGGAACACCGAGCTTTATAAGTTAAAGAAACAGGAGTGCAGACTGCACATACCTGCTTCTGTGAATCTGTTTCGTTGATGTGTTTTTGAAAGGGAAAAATGTTTAGCTTTCATTGTGAGTCCAGGAGTGTAGACACGTTTCAAATTTCCCCATTTCTTCATTAACCTATGGGCTTGCCAATGCAAAAATAAAGACGTGGGGCTTCCAACACACCGCAGTGCACCCTGCCTCCCTTTGCTGCTGGGTAAAGTGGGAGCCCTTGCCTCCTCCCCAGATCCCGCATGGGCTGAGTGCTTTGGTGATGCGGTCTCGAAAGGGAAGCAAGTGTGCTGCTGGTCAAGGGAACCGTGCCTTCTTGGTTTTCTTCCACCTGTTTGTGTGGCCCCCATCCTCCCCATCAGCATTGGGATGTAGGGAAATGGGGAGATCGTGCCCTTTGGTTCTCCCTCTCGTTTTATTTTTTTTATTTTTTATTTTTAAAGATTTATTTATTTATGTGAGAGAGCGAGAATGAGAGAGAGAGAGTACGTGAGAGGGGGGAGGGTCAGAGGGAGAAGCAGGCTCCCCGCTTGCGGGACTCGATCCCGGGACTCCAGGATCATGACCTGAGCCGAAGGCAGTCGCCTAACCAACTGAACCACCCAGGCGCCCCTCCCTCTCGTTTTAAAGATTTTATTTGTTAGAGAGAGAGAGAGAAACAGAGAGAGCCCAAACAGGAGGGGGAGAGGAAGAGGGAAGAGGAAGAAGAGTGATGCGGGGCTCTATCCCAGGACCCCAGGATCATGACCTGAATCGAAGACAGATGCTTAACTGACTGAGCCACCCAAGCGCCCCAGTTCTCTTTTAAAAACAGCTTTATTGAGGTATAACACACACATAAGAAACTGCATGTATTTAGTGCGTACAATTTGATGCGTTTGTCCATATGCACGCACCTGTGCAACCATCACCACGATATCTGGGTAATGGACTGATCTGTCACCTCCAAAAGTTTCCTGTGTCCCTTATATTGGTGTAAAAACACCTACATGAGATCTACCTTCTTCACTGGTTTTAAGCATATAATACAGTATGGTTGACTGGAGGTGCTCTGTTGTACGTTAGATCTCTAGAACTTACTCATGTCATGTCACTGGCCCCTCCCCCAGCCCCTGGTAACCAGCATTCAATTCTTTGCTTTTAGGAGTTTGATTATTTTAGATGGCACATATACGTGGAATCCTGCCGTATTTATCCTTCTGTGTCCAGCTTCTTTCACTCAGCAGAATGTCCTCCAGTTTCATCCATGTTGCTGCAGATCATAGGATTTCCCTTTTTAAGGCTGAATAATATTCCATTGCATGCATGTTCCATATGTCCTTTCCCTGTTCATCTGTGGGCGGGCTCTTGGTTTCCATGTCGTGGTTATTAGTAATGCTGCAGTGAACAAGGGGGTGCGGCTAGCTCTTCAAGATCCTGATTTCAGTTCTGTCTCTTTAAAGGTGCCCTCCAGGGCAGGACTCTCTCAGCCAGACTCATTTTTGGCATTCGATAGCATTATATTTTTCTTACTCAGCACATTCCCTTCCTTCTGTGTACCACTGCAGGGGGTCCCAGGAGGCCCAAACCTAGCTTCCCCGGGGAGGGTGCATTGACTGACCAAGGAGCAAAGCTCGCAGGGGAGGAACGCAGATCCCAGGCGCCTTGGTGCTCCTCCTTCCAGGCCCCTGCCCCCAAGCTCCCTCTCAGCTCTGCTGGCCCCTCAGTATTCTCCCCTGGGAGAGAGGGGTTCAGGAAACGCTGGGGGGACCACATACCTAGAGACAGGTCACCATACAACTGTGATTTGGCCTCGCTTCTCCCCTTCTCTTTCATCAGTCTGGCCCCATTTTCTAGATTGTTCCTTTGAGGGGTTTGTACCCTCTGTCCTTGGAGCTAGGAACCTTAGCTGACCCAGTTTAATTTGGAGTGGGAATATTCTTGATCGAGTAAGGGAGAAAATTGTAGTAAGAGTCAGGGGATTGTGACCTAGCTCATATCTGCCCACCCCCCGGTTGGGGGACTTGGGCAGGCTTCCATCTCCATAGAGTGAGGGGCTCCCTGTGGGTGCTCTAAAGGCAGAAACTTACACTACCATACATCTGTTTAGCTTGTCCGAGTGACTGTAGGCAAAGATGCAGGTATGGCCGTGGCTCACCCCCGGGCTGCCTTGGTCTCCTTCGCCCAGAGCATCACAGAAATAATCATGGAGGAAGTAAGTTGGGGACCTGAGATGACTAAATGGCCAGGTAAGAGCATGCTGGAAACCACCGAGTGTCTTGTGGCTCCTGAATAACGTCTTGCCTCAGTGAGGGTAGGAGACTAAGGGTGCTGTATTAGTCAGGGCTCTCCAGAGAAAGAGAACTAATGAAGTATTTACCTCTCCGTCTACCTACCTACCTACCGACCTGTCCATCTCTAAGAAGAGATTTATTATAAGGAATTGGCTCGTGCAATTATGGAGGCTGAGAAGTCCCAGGATCTGCCATTTTCAAGCCGGAGGCCCAGGAAAGTTGGTATAAATTCCAGTCTGGGTCTGAAGGACTGAGAACCAGGAGTGATGAGGGTGTAAGTCCCTGTCTAAGGGGAGAAGACTGAGATCTCAGCTCATGCAATTAGGGAGGTAGGGAGGGAGGAAGAGAGAGAGAATGAATGAGAGCTCACTTTCTCCACTTTTTTGTTCTATTCAGGCCCTTGGTGGATTAGGATGATGCCCAATAATTGGGGAGGGCCATCCTCCATCTTCTTCTTTTTTTTTTTTTTTAGAGATTTTATTTATTTATTTGACAGAGAGAGACACAGCGAGAGCAGGAACACAAGCAGGGGGAGTGGGAGAGGGAGAAGCAGGCTTCCCACCGAGCAGGGAGCCCGATGCGGGGCTCGATCCCAGGACCCTGGGATCATGACCTGAGCCAAAGGCAGACGCTTAACGACTGAGCCACTCAGGCGCCCCAGGGGAGGGCCATCCTCCATCTTCTTAACTCAGTCTACTGATCCAATTGCTAATCTCATCTGGAAACCCCCTCACAAACACACCCCAAAATAATAGTTAGCTAAATTCCTGGGCACCCTGTGAACCAGTCAAGTTGACGCATAAAATTAGCTATCACGGATGCTGCGGCAGACCCAGCAGCCTTGGGATGGAGGGAAGAGGACCGAGCCCTAAGCTAGCGGTGCTTTGGCCACATTTGGGGCCTGCCGTCCATGCCTCCTGTTCCAGTGGGCTCTCACTTCCCTTCCCTGGACCCCAGAGTGCGTGGGATGTGGTGGGCACACTGGAGAGGACCTTAGCAGAATAGCACAGTGATTGCTTGTGTTCTGGTGTGACCAGCTAGCTCGGGTTCCGCAAAGAGAGCCCGTGGACCTTACCCCGCCTGGGATGTGGGGTGATGTTGAGTGGTGTGCAGATGACCACTTTGAATCATTCTGGGTTGATTTTGAAAGGAGTCTTCATTTGTGGAAGGATGTTACTGTTTTGATTTACAGTTGTGATAGGATGTTTAAAACCCATTTTTGTAAGTGGAATAGCTAAATTGACTTAAGAAAAATAAGTCGGTAATAGTACACATGGCAACACTGCAGGAGTGATGTGGGTATGACGGAGGTTGGAAAACAGCAAAAAGACTTGACCTGGAAGGACGTCTCTTAAACTTACAGCAGTGAACTGATCAGCAAGGGCGCTGGTAAAAGTTTGTTAGGGATTTTCGCATCTTGCTGTTTTCTTCCCCTGTACCTCTCTTGGGTCTGTGATACTTTTCTCTCCTCGATTCTTAGACTGCAAGGAGACGGTAGTCAGGTGGCCAAACACACCCGGAGTCTGGAGATTTGGCTTTGTGTTCTGGTTCTTCCACTTTCCGGGTAGGTGATCTTGGATGAGCCTTTTAACCTGTCAGGGCTTCAGTCTCCTCATCTGTGAAACGGGGATAATGAGATCCTGGGCCTCAGGGTTTGTTGGGTGATCCCATATGCTGATGTATGCAGGGACTTCTCACCTGTAAGGCATGTGCCGTTGGGTTGTCACGTTGGCTGTTCTGCCTTGAGGTTTGAGTGGGGCAGGCGACCCCAACCGAGGCCAGGCAGAGCATGCGTTGGTCAAGACAGGATGAGTCTAAGCTGCCTGAAAAGAAGCTGGTGGGAAGTGAGCACGGAGAGACTGTTGTCATCTTGTGGCTACAGGGGAGGGCCAGAAAATGGAACTAGAGCTGAGAGATGGGGATGCACCAAATCCTAGTGGCTTTGATGGAGTCCCTGGATCCAGCTGCACCTGAAGCTAGACCTTCCCCTAGATTTTTCAAGTGATAGCAGTCCCTCTCTTTTGCCTAAGCCAGTTTGAGGTTTTTTTTTTGTTTTTTTTTTTAACTTGAAACCAAGAGTCCAGACTGATATTCTTTTTTCTCCAATTTGCTCTGTCTTTTGTAATAATGGAAGGCAAAGAGGTTACACACAACTACAGATGGTTAGAGCTGTTACTGGCCTCCAGGACAATCTAATTCTGCCCATTTGCTTGATGTATGACTTCCATGGGCGTTTGCACTTTTGCCTCTGTGGGCCCCTTTCTCCATTAAAAAAAAAATTATATTTTGCTATTCTGTTAGTATAAAGATGAATCTAACCCAGGACAGAGTTTATTCTTTTTTTTCTTTATTATTTTAAAATAAAATATTTCCTTGAGCCCTAGGCAGAGTGCATGCTGTGCTAATGGATAAGTCAACTCTGAGGGTGTTAGCTTTTCTCCAGCTTATATACAATTTTGTCACGGGCAAACATTTGTAACGAATACTTAGTTCCCAGTTACAGGCAAATCACCTTTTCAATTGATCTTTGATGCAGTTAAGAGCCACATCAACTGAGACCCAGTTCTTAACAGAGCAGGTATAAACAATGTTGTAGATTTTGGTGGGCAGGGTTCAACCTATTAATCACTCGGTGAATTCACCTTGGGTGAATTTATCGGCGGTCTGACTGGCTGTGAAGGCGGGCGCGGAGCAGTGCTCTACTTCTGATTGGTTGGAAACGTTTGTGTTGTGATTGGCTTGTATATGATGGGGATGGGACTCAGGACAGTGCTCACTTCTGATTGGCTAAATACCCTTGTGGTCTGATTGGACAGAATGTGATAGGCTATTACCAAGAGCACTGCACACTTCTGATTGGCTGGACACGTGCTCGCTTATTGGCCTGGGTGTCAGGCAAAGCCTGCAAGCTCAAAATTGGAGGCTGAGAATACGGTCCTGTCAAGGAATCACGCTGGTTGTAGCAGCGCAGAAGCTTCGCATTTGTGTTAATACATCTCAGTCATGGAATGGCCTCAGTACCAGTCTTTCTGGGAAGGTTGTGGAAAGCACACGAACATTAACTTTGCAGAGATGATGTAAAGCTGTCCCTCCGTGAGTGTGGATGGTAGGTACACTGACCTCGTTGTCCTGCTCGATGCTGTGGTTGGAACCAAGGGTCTTCGCGGGGTCAGCAGGCCTGGCGCTGGGTCTGACCTTGTCTCCTGGTGGATTCCAACCTGTGATGGCGTGGGAGTGGGAAAGAGAGCCCCAGCGTTCAGCTCCATCTTATCTCCTCCTCCTTGTCCTCCAAGTCCCTCCCCGGCTTTTCCTAAGAGAGTTGCCAGACTGAGGTCCTGGAACGATGCCAGTGTAACTGGGGTAAGATAAGTGCAGACCAGGGGTGCTTTCCAAATGTTTAGGGAGAAGCAGTCCAGCCTAAATAACTACGAGGCTTAAAAAAAAAAAAAAAAAAAAAAAAAACCACCAACCAAACAAAAAACTATTAGGCTTAAGCAGCGGGTCTCAGAGTGGGGCCCTAGATGAGCACCATCAATGTAACCAAGAATGTGATAGAAATGCAGATTCTCAGGCCCCACCCCAGACCTACAAGTCAGAGCCTTGGCTGTGGCCCAGGAATCCTTGTGTTAACAAAGCCTCCAGGTGACACTGATGCGCACTCAGGCCTGAGAACCTGTGCCCCTTTGAGGTGTCTCTTCCCCAAAGAACACAGCCTTCCTCTCTTTGAGGAGGAGGCCTTTCCGTAGCAGCTTTGCTAACCCGCAGGCCAGGCAGACAGGCACTCGGTGCTGGCTGGCTTTAGCCCTGGCAGGAGGCCCTGAGACCCGAGAGGCCCCGCACCGGGTTCCATGCACCCGGGAGTCCCAGGAATCCTGTGCCGCTTCCCTTTTGGGTCCCTCATCAACATCCAGGTCGAATAGGTCAACCCCCCTGTACACGTTTTGACTTTTACGTCTCTTACCGACGTGGCAGCGGTAGCCGATCTTGTTATCTCAGAAGCTCGGGAGGCCGCGTCACGGCTCTGGGACCACGGATGGGGCGGGCCACGTTTTCCCTGGAATGAAAGCCGGGTCTCGGCGAGCGGACCTCCGCAGCTGCCCGACGCGGCCACTAGATGGCGCTGTTGCACTTTCCTGCGGGCTGCGCGCCGGCACGCCTCCCAGCTTCCCCGGTTCCACCAGAGTCCCCGAAGTGAAATAACAACGTGCCATTGTGAGCCGAGGCCTATTTCACTAAGATGTTCAGGAAATGATATGCAGCCAGGAGGCTTTGGCCAGGGGGAATGCTGACTGTGGGATTGTAGCTGGAAAGCTCTTTAGGACTTTACAAGTCTCCCTCTCATCCACTGCATGCCTCCCCCCGGGCTCCCAGCCCTAGCCCCTTGGGGTGGCATAGTTCAGGTCACAGGCCCTAATATCCGTCGGCGGAGGAGTGCTCATAAAAGTGGTGACAGGCTATTTTCTTCCCCGGGAAAGCCTCTAATCTGATTGCATCCCTCTTGTTCTTTTGTGTATCTGTGCATCATTTTAGCAGTGACAGGAGTAAAAGGAGACCCAGCGCAGATTGGCAGGGGACCTGCAGAAGGCCTCCAGAGGGGCATAGCTTTCTGCTGGGTTTGAGGCTATCAGGCGAGGGCACGTGAATGCGTGGGCCTGTGGGCGTTGGGGGGGCACCAGGCTGGTCCTGGGTTTAGGGCCAGCCGAAGGTTGGAGGCAGCCTCAGTCTCAGGGCCTGGCGGTGCGTTAGACGCACCCTGGAGTTCTGGGTAGCAGAGGGCCACGGCTCCTAGCACCCCTGGACTTGGCAGTCTCCTTGGAAGGTACAACAGCGGCAGAGACGATAAGGTGCTTTCTGTGTGCTGGACACTGTTCTAAAAGAAGTAACTCGTGCGATCCTCACCACACCCCACGACTGAGGGACCGTCCCGTACCAGATTACCAGGTGAGGAAACAGAGGCACAGAGGGTCTGAGTCAGGCCACACCTGAAGAAGGGCGGCCCCTAAAAGCCGTCCCTGGAAGCCGTGTCCAGACTGAGGGGGCTGTCCCTCTTGGGACGTCTTGAGATTTGTCTCTTCTCACTGGCATTAGAAGAAGCAGAGGGCCCCGGTGCTCTGGGGGCGCATTGCTCCACTGGCATCCTCACCTCCTCTTCCCCCCAGATCAGCTCCCCAAGCCCTGGGGCTGCCGGAGAAAACCAGGTCAGCCCCCACAGGGCACAGCTTTGAGTCCATCGGAGAGGCTGAAAAGAAAGCGCTCAAGCAGCTAAGGCCGCCAGGAGGCATGGGCGAGGCTCTGGTTTTAGAATTAGGCTTCTCAAGAAGAGAAGCCGGGCCACAGGTGCAGGGGGCAAGACCAGGTGAGGGCAAGGGAGCCTCAGGGAGGGAGCAAGACGTCCACGTGCAAGAAACAGTGGTGCGAATGGTGCCCCTGAGGTGGTCCCATCTCAGGGAGTGGCACCCCTTCACCTCACTGCTCTGCCTGGCCCCTCCTTTGCTTCCTGCCCCGGGGCTAACTCATCTGTAATTTCACTTTCCCATTTTACTTTTCTGACATCTTTTCAAACTTCTCTCTTAGAGCTTTCGGCAGTTTGTGGTGAGGAATTTACTTGTATGATTTCCAGTTTCTCATCTGTTTCCCCCTCCTCCGGTCTGTAAACTCCGTGAGATTGTCAGTTTCAATCCCTACTATATCTGGACCTAGGGAAGCTTCTGGAACATAGTGGATACTGGAGAAGATCAGAACGGTTCCTCTCCTGGGCCCATGCTGGTGCCGCCCCTGCCCGATCCCAGTTTGTCGCCGGCTAATGCTCTGATGGCGGAGCATTCTCTACCTCTGCTGGCAGCCACTCAAGATCAGCTTTAAACACCAAGTTTTTATGTGGAGTTAATTTTAAATGGACAGGAGCTGCAAAACTGCAGCTAGTACCAGGTGCGTCCTCGCACCCCTTACTCACATTTGCTCTGTGTTTAATATTTTCTTCTGATCCGTTCAAGGTCTCTACATGTATCATGGCCTTTTAAACCTGAATATCTCAATGTGAATTTTCCTAAGAATGAAGATGATTGCTTGTGGGATCACAGTGAAGTTATCAATATCGATTTTCATTGGTATAGTACTTTCCTTTAATCTATCTGTACTCTAGTTCTGTCACTTGTCTAATAATGTCTTTTATTACCTCCGCCCCTGCCCCCAGTAGTACAGGATCCAATTAAGGAGCAGAGACTGCATTTATTCATCATGTCTCTTTAGACCCCTTTCATCTGCAGTGTTACCCCAACAGTTCTTTCTTTTATGACCTTGACGTTTTTAAAGCATATACTATCTCTAATTTTTTTTTTTTTAAAGTGGGACGTCCCTTGTTTTGTGCTTGTCCGGTGTCGCTGTATGATTGTGCTGGGGGGGCACAGCGCAGGGGATGTTGTTCCTTCTCGGGTGTGACATCTGGAGGCCGATTTAGAGCCAGAACCTTCCCTGCCTCCTCCTAGCTCGAGCTGGTTCTGTTTCTCTTTGCTTCCACAGGATCTGTGCATATGCTGTCGTGTCAAAAGGTGGCTCTTTTTCAATGTGGGCTCTGGGAAAAAAAAATGTCTTTCTTCTCCGCTGTGGTTGCAAGAGCTGAATGAGCCTCCTGGCTTTTGGCAGGAAGTTCCGACGTCAGGCATGAGCGATGCCGGAGGCTCCCACGCCTCACAGACATCCCGTTCTCTGGACCTACGGCCAGGCTGCTCTGCTCAGCCCTCCCCCAGGAGCAGCTCCGGCCTGGGAACAATCTACCTTTTCCCTTCTTGGCAGTGTTGCCGCATAGTTTTTAAAACACTCCCATGTGTGTTATGGGTACACACGGCAGGGGTTTGGAGAAAACACTTGGAAGGCGTCCTCACCCTTGGAGCTTTAAAATGCTGCTGTCCCAAGAAGAGGGGACATTGGAAGGGGATGACTGGCCATGGGCTACCGGAGGTGACCCACCAACCAGTTGTCCCCAGGGAGGGGATGGTGGAGAACCAGACCGTAGGGGACGTGCTATGACTATAGCAATGACACCCTGTAGGTGGTTTTTTCCGCACGATCCTTGCCAGTCCCGGCAAAGAAGAAGGACACACCTTTTTTGATGCTTTAACACATCCATGGGGGAAGGCAGCCTCGGGAGGTGGAAGGGGTGCCCAAGTTTGAGTCTCAGGTTCAAATCTTGGTTCCGGATCTGATTAGTGTGAGGCCTTAAGTGTCTCGGGCTCCCTCCCAAGTTCAAAGTGTGTAACCCTGAGAGAAGGCAGAATGTCTCTAGTGGGGGTTATATTTGCACATAGTCGGTGCTTCCAAAACAAGGAGTCCCCCCCCATCCTGTCTTTTCCCTTCACTCCTCCCCCATGGAAGCTGGAGGAGGTGTTGGATGTGCAGCCGTGACCCAGGCCCAGGTGGGCACAGGCATCTAGAAATGCTGACGGCATTGGCATTTTTGATGACTGCATTGGTTCGAGGGCCCCCAGGATTTGTTTTGATCAGAAGCAGAAATGAGGATTGTCCTGAAGAAGTTTATCACCTTCACCGTTCTCTAGGGCCAGGGGCAGGGGCCCAGCACTCCCCCCGGGGCCACAGGGGGCCGCACCCCGGTCAGTCAGGAGGCAGAGGGAGCAAGGGAAATGTGGGTTAAAAAAAAAAAAGAAAATGTGGGTTAAGGGCGTTCATTGTGGTTTCCGTGGGAGGAGGGATGAGCGAGGCAGGTTATGCAGTTTCAGATTGGCTGGGTTGAATAGTTTCAGGGCTCCGGGGCATAGGGTCTCTGTCCCTAGTTGTCTGGTGCCTGTGGTCCTGGGTGATCAGGGCAGGGGCATAGCTGCTCTGAGTGTGCCAGCCTGATAGAGGAGGCCTTGGGGGTTGTGGGCTCTGGATGGGCTGGTTTGCATATGAAAAGTGTTCTCTGTGTCATGGAATTGTTTAGGAATTGGCTAACCTTGGAAGGGGCAGTCCCTCCAGGGTCAATCAGGCCTCAGATGTCAAAGCATTAGCATACAGAACGTAAAGGACGTGGTCAGTAGAGACATCTTTGGTCCCCAGGAAGGAGGAAGGTTGAACTTCAGGGAATCCACCCATCGAGGCTGTGCTCCGGGCCTTCAAGGTCTTGGCTTGTGTTTATGGTATTCTACACTGCATGGTTCACTGTCACAGATGAAGTCTTCCTAGGTGGCTGCAGGAAGGCTGGACTTTTCATTTGAATGGAGCTACCACCAGCATTTATGTAAAACTCGGCAGGCAGATATGATCCAGCAATTGCACTACTGGATATTTACCCCAAAGATACAAATGTAGGGACCCGAAGGGGTACGTGCAACCCGATGTTTATAGCAGCAATGTCCACAATAGCCAAACTGTGGAAAGAGCCAAGATGTCCATTGATAGATGAATGGATAAAGAAGATGTTGTATATATATACAATGGAATATTATGCAGCCATCAAAAGGAATGAGATCTTGCCATTTGCAACGACGTGGATAGAACTGGAGGGTGTTATGCTGAGCGAAATAAGTCAATCAGAGAAAGACATGTATCATATGATCTCACTGATATGAGGAATTCTTAATCTCAGGAAACAAACGGAGGGTTGCTGGAGTGGGGGTTGGGGGGAGGGATGGGGTGACTGGGTGATAGACACTGGGGAGGGTATGTGCTATGGTGAGCGCTGTGAAATGTGCAAGACTGTTGAATCACAGATCTGTACCTCTGAAACAAATAATACATTATATGTTAAGAAAAAAAAAAAAGAAGATAGCAGGAGGGGAAGAATGAAGGGGGGAAATCGGAGGAGGAGACAAACCATGAGAGATGATGGACTCTGAAAAACAAACTGAGGGTTCTAGAGGGGAGGGGGGTGGGGGATGGGTTAGCCTGGTGATGGGTATTAAAGAGGGCACATTCTGCATGGAGCACTGGGTGTTATGCACAAACAATGAATCATGGAACACTACATCTAAAACTAATGATATAATGTATGGTGATTAACATAACAATAAAAAAATAAAAAAAACCCAAAAACTCGGCAGGCAGGCCAAGTGCAGACACCTTGTCAGCAGCTTCGCTTTACTCCGTTTCTTGCTCGGTCAGCCAGGGCAGTCACCAGGGATGCTGGCCTGGGGTGGGCTGGAAGGGCCCAGGAGCGCAGTGACCCTTCTGGAAGAGGCTGGAACGCTGACTTTGCAACCGTGTCATGTCTCACTGGGGTTCCTGCTCTTTCAGGGGGCAGCTTGGAAGGGGAAGGGAAAAATTGTCCAGACCACTCTGCAACGTCAGAGTTTAAAACTCAGGGTCGTGTTTGCAAGTGGGAACGGGAGCGTCTCTGGGCACCAGCTCCAGCACTGGGCAAGAGAGCCAAGTGGCCCTGCATGTTACTTCCCGTGCGGGCATACATGTGCGTGCCTTTGTGTGTGTGCACATTCTCAGAACTTTGGGTTCCAGGGATGAGGGTGAAGGTCGATGCGTAAGGCCACGCGTGGGTCCCAAAGTGTGCACATTAAGTGTGCTGATTAAGAGTGATGCTGCCTAATGGGCCAGGAGGGGCGTCTGGCTTGACATCAACAGCTGGGCTTGGATGGGTACAGTTTTGGCGTTAAAATTCTAATACATCGATGAAGCCAAAATTAGTAATGTTCCTTCATCCTGGCTTTACGTTTTTCCAGAGAAATGTGCCTCCCCTCCCAACTTCCCTCCCGTACCTCAGCGAGCCAGTTGCTGTGTCATAGGCACAGGGGACAAAGCAGTGAACAAGAAAAGACCCACCGCCTGCCTGGATGGAGTTGAAACTCCAGACCAGGGCTTCTCACTCTGGGCAGTATTAGCCTTTGGGGTGGAGAACTCTGTGCTGGGGGGCTGTCCTGTGCCCTGTAAGGAGCTTCAGCAGCATCCCTCCACACACTTGATGCCAGTAGCATCTCCCTTCCCCCCAAAGTTTTGACAATCAATGCCTCCAGGCGTTACTCAGCACCCCTGGGTGACACAGAGCACACTGGTTGAAAACCGCTGATCCGATGGCAGAGACGGACCAATCACTGAGCCTCTGCGGAGGCAGAAAGGGCCTCCGCTGAGGCTCTGTTCTAGAGGCTAGGCAGTGGATCGGGCACTCAGGTCGTAGTACCTGCCTGTTGAGCAGGTAATTGAGCACAGGCCCCCAGAATCTCCAGTCAAGAGGGGAACTGTCTGAATATCATGGGAGGATCGTGATGGATGCTCTGAATTGGCACCCAAAGAAAGTAGGTGGAGGTTATCTGTGAATAAGGTGAAGAATACAACGGCCTTCCCTGTTATTCTGCTTTGACCTTCCCTTCACCTTGACATGACTGCGGGGGAGAAGCGTGAGTTCATTTGGTGGCAGGCGGGCAATGTGCACTTCTTCTACCTTTCCATTAAACCTTGAATTCCCGCAGCGTGTCTGTGGCCCCTTAAAGGAGCGGCGGCGAAGAGTGTGCAAATGGATTTCTCTGTGCCGGCTCCAGGGGACCAGACTCAGCTTTTGCCAAATGCTTGGCTGTATCTGGCGCTTGGCAGAGGTGTATCTACATCTGCTGCCTGTGATGTCCAACAGGAGAGTACCATCTGATTCAAGAATCCTTTGCAGAAGATGCTGTCAACACTCCGCCCCAGGTCCAGCTGAGTTCCTTTCTCCCCGCTCGGCTCCGGAGTGTTGATGGGTCAATCAATGTGGTGCTTGCAATTTTCTCTCCACTGGGGATTCTCATGGGGCGGCGGTGAGCCCGTGTGCACGCATGCATGCGAGCTAGCTCCGTGGTCAACACGCACGCATTTAAAGTGCTACAAGATGCTGCTGGAAAGGATTTTTATCTTGCTTATTTGACCGTTGAAAGAGACCAGGCCGGCTCCAAGTTCCTCAGAAACTCAAGGATAATTACAAGCATTTCAGCATTACAGCTGTACATTACAAGCATTACAAACATGACATCAACGTGGAGATTCTTTTGTGGAACAGGACATGAGTTGGCCATTTCAGTAACTGAATTGGTGTGTTTGGAAACCCCTCTCAGTGAAATAGTTTTCTAAGAAGCCATCTTTGAGAATATATTCTTTAAAAGGAAAACTGTTCTTGGGGTGCCTGGGTGGCTCTGTCGGTTGAGCATCCGACTCTTGGTTTCGGCTCTGGTCATGATCTCAGGGTCGTGAGATCGAGCCCTGCATGGGGCTCCTCACTCAGCAGGGAGCCTGCTTGAAGATTCTCTCTCTCTGCCCATCCCCCACTCTAAAATAAATACATACATAAATCTTAAAAAAGGAAAAGTGTTCTAAGCACCAAAACTAACAATGGTGGGGATGATGTTTATGATGACAAGGACAGATCCACGCAGTTTCAATTTCCAAAGGGCTTTTAGGTCCCTCTCAGTCTCTCGGGCTCTAAACTTTGCAGTAATCTTTGCGATCCGTCTGTCCTGCACCTCTCGTGGTCAGCCAGTTACTGAGGTCCCTAGTGTTTCTGTCTTTCGTCAGTCCTGGGTGGTCCAGTCCTTTCTGTTCCCATCACCCTCCTTCAGCCCCTCATGTGTCTTTTCTAAACTTTGACAAGGGCTGTCTAATGGGTCTGCTTTCTCCTTTTACTTTGTCACTCAGCTTCCAGTAATTTCCTGAGCATCCCAGTATAGCTGTCTATTGCTGTGTAATAAATTATCCTGCCCCCCAAATATACTGGTTCAAACCAACAAATATTTATTATCTCACACACTTTAGAGAGTCAGGAGTTTGGAAGCATCTTAACCAAGTGGTTCTGGCTCAGGGCCTCTGGTGAGGTAGCAGCCAAGATGCTGGAGTCCCAGTCATCTGACGGGTTGACTGGGGCCAGAGGGCGCACTTCCAAGATGGTGCGCTCCCATGTTGGTGGGAGGCCTCAGTTTCTCCATGTGGGCTTCTCCGTAGTGCTGCTTGAGTGTTCTCACGACATGGTAGGTGGCTTTTCCCAGAGCAGAGGGTCCACGAGAGAGAGCAATGGGTAGGATGCAATGCCTTTTAAGACCCAGTCTTGGGGCACCTGGGTGGCTCAGTTAGTTAAGCATCTGCCTTCGGCTCAGGTGATGATCCCACCGTCCTGGGATCGAGCCCTGCATTGGGCTCCCTGCTCAGTGGGGAGCCTGCTTCTCCCTCTCCCTCTGCCTGCCGCTCCCCCTGCTTGTGCTTTCTCTCTCTGCCAATAAATAAATGAAATCTTAAAAAAAAAAAGACCTAGTTTTAAAGTCAGATACCCTTTCTTCCCCCAAATTCTATTTGTCAGAATCTAGCCCAAACTTTAGGAGAGGGGACTTAGGTTCCACCTTTGAAGGGAGCAGTTCTGAAGGATTTGGGGACCTATTTTAAAATCACCGTAGCCCTTATATAAATGTTACTCTCTATTTTTCTAAGGAAGTTAGTCTATAAAGCTCTTCCATGTTGGTTTATCCCAGCTGAGACAGACAAGCTGCCAGCAAAGTTAGCCAGACCTGCTAGATCTTTGCTTAGCACCCTCCAGGGGCTACCCTTTTCCTATAGGAGTCAGCACAAAGTTGCCCCCGCAACATTCTACCTACCAGCCCGGCTGGATGACTTGCTCTTTTCTGGACACGTCCTGGCTTCCCCATCCTCTGCCTCCACTGATTCCCATCACCCTTTGAACCCCTGTTTCTCCTTTATCCCTGTTTTCAGTCACCAAGCCCCGCTGACTTTGCTTTCTCCATCCTTTTGAAAATCTGGTCCCTACCTCATTCTCTCCCCTTCCCGACCCCAGGTCAGACACCTGGCCTCCCACCAGCACTCCTGTGGGAGCCCCTCTGGACTCTCTCCGTTTCTGTTGACTTCCTCACTGATAGCCAGAGATACAGTTGTCCCCTGATCCATCTAAAGTGCATCTCTGACTCTGTTCACTCCTTGCTTAAAATCCTTCCCTGCCTCTCCACCAGGGGCGGGCTAGAGTCCAGCTTCTGTCCGTGATACCCAAGACGCCCTGTGCCTTGTCTGCCAGCCCGCTCTCAAGTCCCCGTTTTGTTCTTGTAGCACCAGAACCCTTGCTGGTGTAGTCGCATGAGGCAGTTCCCCACCTTTGCGTCTTGCTCCTGGTTCCCTTTGGCAGGTGGGATGAAGGACAGGGGAGAAAGGAAGCAACACCATAGGAGCCCTGTGAATGTAAGCCCCAAGAGTCCAAAGATATCTTGGGGAGCACTGAACTTTCCATCTGGCAAGGAATGGGACTCCCAGTTGATTTTATATAGGCCTCAGAGGATGGGCTTACATAAAGATTCTGAAGCCAAGGTGCTAATTAAACTCCCTAATGATCTTGACCTGGAAAATGAGGTCCTTTCCTGAGTCCCCTGTAAGCCTTGGCAGAGCCGGGGGTACTGCTGCTGCTAATAACTCACAGCCGTACCTGGCAGAGTAATATGCCCAGAGGACTTTCTGCTGTTTTGCACGTTTTAAAACTCACTTCCAAATTAGGGAAAGAAGCCCTTTCTCACTCCCGTGCAAGAATCTGAATTCTTTGAGGCGTTCTGTCTTGTACTCGCCCAACACAGGCAGTATTGTGATAGGATGTGCGTGCTCAGTTAGTATGAACACAGCTGACTTTTAAAGAGAGCAGCGAGGGAATTCTGAGTCCCCCACCCTTTGCTAAAGGCAAAGTAAAGCCATCTTCTGCCATGACCCCCTTCTCTGAGCTTCTGGATCCCGGGAGCAGGTTGATGCCTTTGCCTTCCAGTCATCCTCATGGCACCGCTGTCCGGGGCTGGTTTAGAGGGAGCTTACTAGATGTTCCTTCTCTTGTGGCGTATTGTGCTTGTTAGTGCTCTTCAGCAACTATGTCCCTTTACTTCCACTCTAGGCACATGTTGGATTTACATCCTGGCCCCTTGGTGGTTGGGTGGGTTCCGGTGATTGTGCATGACCATGTCACCCACAGACTGGGCATTTAATTGTCAATATGAGACCCTCTAGAACTCCCTTTCTCCCTGGCACTGGGGGAAAGAGATGAAAGATGCCCCTGTCCTTCATTATCCCTGGGGATATGAGCACCTTGATATGCTGTGTTTGGTTGGAAGCTGTGCTTTCATTCACTCACTCACTCCTAAATTAATTCACTCATTCATCGTAATTGTTCAGTATGCCTGGACCTCCAAGCTGAGTCCCTTTGCTTGGGACATATGACATGACTTTTAACCCGCTGGGATTTTGGTATTGTTTGTTACTGCAGCACAACCTAGCATATCCTGACCAATGCATAGTGTTGGCATTCTTAGCAACTTAATATTTGCCATAACTTCATTTACACAGAGGCGGTGCCTTTGCCTTCCCTGGTTCAACCGTTCACATTCCTGGAGGAAGTTTTCTCTGATGGCCTATTGGATGGCTAGAATTTGTTATCATTTTCAAGACTGGGGAGAAAGAAGTTATGGTCTTAATACTTTTGGCACTCAGCTCAGCCATCTGATACCTTAGAATGACCTTGGCATTCTTTGTGAGGTTAACCTTTCCTGTATGGTAACAGATACCCTAGCTTTGCCCACGCTGCTCTCTTGCTCCATAGTAACTACAACTTACTGAGTACCAACCATGCACCAGGCACTGAGCATACCCTATCTCTAATTCTCAGTACAGCTCGATAAGTTGGGCCTTATATTGTTCCCATTTCTTAGATGATACCACCGAGGGACAGTGAGGCGAAATAGTTTACCTAAATTCACTTTGCTAGTGGAGCCAAGATTTGGACCCAGCCCTGGATGTAAAAGTCTATGTTCTTTTTATTGCATCTAGCCAATTCTTCACCAGTTTCTGGGAAAGAAATGAACGATCCCCACTGGGGATATTAACACCTTGTATTCTGTGTTTGGTTGGATGCTATACTTTCATTCACTCACTCCTAAATTAATTCACCCATTCATAAAATCATTCATTCATAACATTACTCATTCATTCATTCACTCATTCATTCAGTGGGCTTTGTTGGGAGTCTGTTAGGGGCTGGGTTTTATTTGGGGCTGGGATTTCAATGTGAACTGGTTTGATTCCTACCCTCAACCTCAATGGACTCACACCCTTGAAGGGATAGCAATATATACATACACGCAGAGACCCACAGAAAGTGTTACCCAAGGAATATGGGCACACTGAGAAGGCGGCTCCCAGTCTGTAGAGGGTGTCAAGTTGTGTTAGGGTTGCCTTCCTGGAGGAGATGACACCAGAAATCATTTTGGAGGTGTTGGGCTTCTATTTCTCTTTGAGAGTCTTTTACTGTTTGCAGCTTCACTTCCCATCCCATCCAACTACATTGGTATTCTAAGGGTCAATGTCATTATCACTAGCCATGAACCTTCCATTTCTGAAGGTCACAATGTCAACGGCTTCTATATTCTATCCTCTTTCCCTGGCAGGTGCTCGGCCCCCTTTTTGTTCTCCCACCCCCCACCTCAGCATCCTCATTTCCCGCAGCCCTTACTGAGAAGCTAAGGTGGGGCCTCCTAAAGAATGATGGTATAGAATCCTACCTCTTTGGGGTCATCAATAGATTTTCCCAAAGTTTGGCCTGTCACTTGTTCTTAATGGCTTCAGTTGGTTGTGGAACTATCCAGCAGGAAAAATGAACAGAACCTTCTGAGTATGTTCTCTTCAGATGGCTGGGGTAATTTGAGCAGAAACAGCTTTGCAGCTCTGGGGAAAAAAAATGTAATTCTCGTGTATGAAAAGCGTGAACCAGAGTTGCCATGTTCACTTCTTGTTTTTAAAGCCCCCACAGGCCAAGTCACATATCTGGGTCAGAGGGCCTATTGATTACCTGTCAGGGCCTGAGGTGTAGGTAATCAATAACACTAACCTACAGGAAAAGTGGCCTTGAATGCAGAGATTCCATCACGCTGACCACCCGTTTCTTGTGGTCTGTAAGTACTTTGTATGGAGGCCGAAACTCTTTAAACTAGAGCCTCAAATGCCCCAAATCTGGGGCAACATTCCTATATGCCAAAGCTTTGGGAATGTTTCCCTCTACGTGCGCCAAAGACAGTTTGATCACGTGGTCTCTCAGCTCTTAAACAGCCATGGGGCAAGCAGAGAGATAGAGGAGAGACAAATGTTGCAACAGGAGGGTTCCTGGGGAGAGAGACAAAGAGTGATTTTTGTTAGGAGGTCCCTAGGACCATAACCTTGACCTTTTATTAATGTTTAACCAGGTACTTAAAGCACTTAAAAAACTCCTGCAAATCCATAAGAGCAACGAAGGGCTCTGTGGTGGAGGAGTCTGGCTTTGCCAGGACCGGCTTGTGAAGCTCCCCATGTGGATGATTTTCTTTCTGGAGAGATGTGCCTTACAGAGCATATTCTGGCTTCTTGTCATGTATTGGCCAAGGGGGTCTGATCCAGAGTTTGTGTTGAGAAGAGCCAAGGTCATGGGAACTGCAGTGGTTCTTGGGGCCATTTACTTAGCTTTCAATTCCTCTTCCTAAGGGGACCCCAATTTTGTTAGGCCCCCTCTCCCAGTACAGCTGTGGGAGGCAGGGAATGTGGCTGGGGAATCAGCATGTAGCAGTCTTCTGGCGGCCGAGCTGAGTCACAGGGTGAGCACAAGATCTATGTTAGCCCAGTGAGAAAAGTTCCAGAGCCTACTGATGGACTGATGGAGGAGGAGCGCTCACTGGTGCAGGATAAGAGCAATCTACCTTGCAGCCTGCCTGTTTGATGGAGGGCTGCTGGTGGTAGCCATTTTGGACCTTCAAAGGACCAGTGTTAAGATGAAGTTGACTGGGAATAACAGAGCACAATCCTTGAAGACACCATTGAGTTGACAAATCAGTGCCCCCACCTGGACACCCTGTTATAGGAAGTCATCAATGTCCATATTATAAAACCAATTTAAATCTGGGTGGTGTGTTACTTGGAGTTGGAATCATCTAAACCGGGCACGGCACTGGCAGATGTTGTGGGTAAAGTTGTGTTCCTGGATTTTGGCCAAATCATGCTGGTTAACGTTACAAAAACCCACAATTTGAGCCACTGAGTATGGGAAGGGGGTTTGAATTTCAGAATGTCTGAAAAAAAAAAAAAAAGGCCTGGGAAGTCAAAGTGGTTAATAACAGATCTCTTGATGTAGGGTGTTAGTGGGTGGTGTCCCATAAGGAGGAAGCATGAGTGTTGGAAGCCACAGACCTGGCCTGGTGAGTTGTTAAGATAGTCAGAGGTAACCAACAATACCGGTTCCATGCTGGTGACACTCCTTCACGGTTTGTCATTCCATGAATGATGGAAATTGCACTTAGTGTTGCTTTAAAATGGCACTTTCCCTAAAGAATAGTAGAACCTCAGACAGTCAGAGACCAACCTTCCAGTGAAACCTTCAGCTTTCAAGGAGAACTCCAAACCTGGAAGCACGGGGAGAGAAAAGTCTCTCGGGGGGAAAGAGAGGAGTGATACCAGTTGAGCTCATCCTCACACCTCAAAATCATCAGTAAGATCACAGATGCTGGCTCCAGGCCTACACAAAGTAGAATCTCCCAGCATGGGGTTCAAGAGCCTGCATTTTCAACAGGTGTTCTGGGAGACACTTTGTGGGGAGGTAGCCAGAGTTTTAGACTGTTGCTATTAAGGGCTCAGCACTGACAGGAGCAGCAGTGAAGCTGAAGGTGACAGGATCCTGTTGGGAAGGAAGAGATTAATGGAATTGACTGAGAGACTAACTGTGTGTGTGAGTGTGTGTATTTGTGAGTGTGTGAGAGTATGTATGTGAGAGTGTGACTGTGTGTGGGAGTATGTATGTATGTGAGAGAGTGTGTGGATGGTTGTGTGTACAAGGGTGTGTGTGTGTGTATATGTGTGCAATAGCATGTGAGTGATGAGTGTGTAAGAGTGTGCCTCTGTGTGAATGTGTGGGTGTATGAGATGTGCATGAGTGTGTATATGTGTAAGACGTGTATGTGGGTATATATGTGTGTGAGATGTGTGAGTGTGTGTATGTTTGTGAAAGCATGTGAGTTGTGAGTGTATGTGAGTATTGTGAGAGCACTGTGTATGAGTATATGAGTGCAAGATGTGTGAGTGTGTATGTGTGAGATGTTTGAGTGTATGAGGGTCTGTATGTGAGTGTATATGCCTGTGTGTGAGTGTGTGAGAATGTACATGCTTCTGTGAGAGTGTGTATGTGTGTGAGTTGTGTGTGTGAGAGTGGGTATGTGTATGATAGGTTGTGAGTTGTAAGAGTATAGGTGAATGTTGTGAGAGCATGTGTGAGTGTGAATGAGTGTGCAATATGTGAGTGTGTGAGTGTGTGTGGGAGAGGTATGAGAGTGTGTGAGTATGCGGATGTATGAACATGCCTGTGTGTGAGTGTGAGTGTACGTGCTTGTGTGAGAGTGTGCAAAAGTGTGTGTGTGTGTGTGTATGAGAGAGAGAGAGGGAGGGAAGTGGCTGGAAGCCAGGAGGCTGAAGGAGGAAACCAACAGGAGCCTGGAGGCTGAGGCAGTGAGGACAGCATTGTCCGCTGAGGAAGGAGGAGCCTTGGTGGGCGGCTGGGCTGGAGGGGGTGGGCAGATGGCCTTCTCTGGAGAAGCACCCTAACAACCCCACACACTAGCTCCCTTTCTGCGAACGAGCAAATGGAAACGTTAGTACTTTATTTAATTATTTATTTATTTTTTAAAGATTTTATTTATTTATTTGACAGAGAGAGACACAGCGAGAGAGGGAACACAAGCAGGGGGAGTGGGAGAGGGAGAAGCAGGCTTCCCGCGGAGCAGGGAGCCCGACGCGGGGCTCGAACCCAGGACCCTGGGATCATGACCTGAGCCGAAGGCAGACTCTTAACAATTGCGCCACCCAGGTGCCCCTGGAAACTTTAGTACGTTAGTGAGCAAGACCCATCAGCAAGTGAGCAATGAGAAGGGGAAACTGGGCGCAGCAGGGCTAGCCTTTCTCATCCGCCTTTCTCCACGTGGGCTGTTGCCCTGTAATGGGCCACTCTTCTCCCTTGGTGACCTGCTCTCCTTGTCCTTCAAGACTCAAGTCGGTGGCTACCTTGAGGAACCCCTCTCTGCTCCATCCCACAGTCCAGGTTGGGGCCTTCCTCTGTGCTCAGGAGCACCGGGGCTTCCCTATGTCCTTGTATTAACATTCCCTTTCCTGCTGCGCCTTCAGGAGGCTGACATCCTGGAGGACAGTCGCTGTTGTCTGGTGGCCTCGTCAGTAGGGGCTGAGCATGCAAATTGCAGTCTGGAGTTGGGGGCACGCACCCAGATACCCTTCCCTGCAATGCCATTGGTGTGGGCTCTTGCAGACCATGTGGCATCTGTGTGTGTGAGCGTGTTACTCCACCGTGTGTCATCCATATGTGATCTGTGGCATCACATCCATATGTGATCTGTGGCATCACAGCATGCCACAATTCCATCAGACTTGGGGTTGCCTATGAAATGGGGAAGGTTAAGGAGCCTGGGGGGGGGGCAGTGCCAGCAGGGGGCAGCCAAGTGCAGCGGTACCACTGGTTGGGGGATCTCTCCTGAACCTGACCTTGTACAAAATAAGCTGTCCCAGGTGAAGCCCGAGTAGTCGCGCATTTATTAGGCACAAATTTCTGTAGGGTGAGGAAGAGGCTCAGGTAGGCTGGGCTCTGGCTTCAGCCTCTGCAGCCTCACCCTACTTGTTCTAGAAATGGAAGTTCCACTGGGGGTGACTGGCTTGGGGTGGCCGCCCAGGAGCTCTGGGAAATAGCACAGGCCCTGACTTCATGGCACCTTTTTTTCCCCAGTTCTTTTTATTGTGGTAAAACACACACAACATTAAATTTACTATCTTAACTGTTTTTAAGTGTGCAGTCAGTGGTATTAAGTACATTCACGTTGTTGTCCATCCCTACTACACATCTCGAGAATTCTTCTCATCTTGCAAAATTGAATCTCTGTCCCCCATTAAACACTAACTCCCCATTGCCTTCTCCTGCAGCTCCCGGCCACCATCACCCTACTTTCTGTCTCTATGACCTTGACTACCCCAGGGACCTCAGGGAAGTGCAATCGTGCGGGTTTTGTTCCTCTGTGATGTGTTTGCTTCACGTAGCATAAGGACCTCAAAGTCCAACGTCCATGGTGTAGCGTGTGTTAGAATTTCCTTCCTTTTTGAGTCTGAGTAATATTCCGTTGTCTGAGTAGACCACATTTTGCTCATCCACTCATCTGTTGATGGGCGTATGGGTTGCACACTGTCTTTCAAAAGTGTTTCTGTCATCAAATAAAACCATGAGGTCAGAGTCTATATTCTCAATTACTATACTTTGGTCTCCTTGAATCATTTCCCTGGAATCCTCTTTGTGTGGTTAACATGATCTCCGTGAGGGAGGCATTTGGGAGGCAAAGATAAGCCGTAGTGTGTCTCTCATTGACATTCTGTGTAAGCTGGAACCTAGGATTTCCCTTGGCAAGGACAGTGGGCTGGAGCCCGTTCCCGGTGTCTCAGGTGTTTGCCCAGTGGTGGGGGCTTCTGCCCTAACCCACCCAGATTTCCCATCGTGCCTTCTTTCTACAAGCTGGTGTGTTGTGGTAGACGCTTGGTCCCTAGGTGCTGTGGTTAGATGCACCTGGCCCTCAATGTGTGACCTCAGGCAGGTGACTTTACCTCTCTGAGCCTCTGTTCATTTGGGACCCCAGAAGGTGGCCAAGAGAAACAAATGAGATAGCACGGGGTCTGACCAATAGCGAGCACTGCGTAAATGGGAGTTTCCTTCTCCATTCCCTTTGTGGTCATAAAGAAAATATTACCTGATTGTTTGGGGAATCACACATAGGATGACATGTTGTGTTCTGTTCAGCCTCCCCCTGACCCACACGAGAGAGTCAGGCTGTCACCGAGAGGCCCAGCTTCATGAAGCATTCCATGGAGCCTCCATGAGTCTTTAATAATCTCCTCATTCAAGGGCACAGTGAGGTCCTGAGCACCAAATGTGGTGGTATTGGAAGCCAACCTACAACCCAAGTCTGGTTGGATGAGAGGGACACTGGACCCACACTGCACCCACTTGAAAGACCTGTGGGGATTGAATCCTGGCCACCAGCTATCACTGATTACAGCTCAGGAGCTCACGGCTGTTGGTCGGTTAGGTTCAGTCAACGTTTTGGACTAAAAGCCTTGCTGAGTTCATGGTCTGGTCCGGTGCAGCATTTGGGGAGCTGGAAACGAGTCTGGTCACCTTAGAAGTTTTCCTTGTGCTATCCTCCTGGTGATAAGGCTCCATTTCAACACAGATGGGGCGTCCACCCCAAGTCAGCAGGACAGACACGCAGAAACAACCAGCAAGTCTGGTGGGATGTCCGAGGCCCAGCTGGCATCCCGGCTGGAGGCTGGTGCAGTTTGGGACCCAGCAAGGGCACGAGAGCATTTCTGGGGGCTCATCCGTAACCACTCCCTTCTCCCTAGCCCTGCTGCCTTCCCCCAATGCTGCCCTGGCTGATACAGTCGTTTCTTCAGAGCCTGGGTCCACGCACATAGAAACAAGAGCACTATGACTAATTATAAAATCATTATATGATTAAACTCAATTAACTTCAAATAACCCTTGAAATTTGTTTAATGTCAGCCCTTGGCCCCACTTGAACTGCTAAATACTGCTCGCCTTTGAAATTCTGATGAGAAGAGCTGATGATGCTGTGGTGCCCGGTGCTCCGAGGGGCACAGCCTGTGCCTCCGAGTGGGGGGGCAGGAAAGGGTGCCGGTGCCGAGGGTCCTGGGTGCAAGTGGAGGGAGGTCTGGGGAGACAGAGGAGATAGAAGCAGGGGCAACGGCAGCTCTGCTGGGCATCAGACCATGAACTGCTGACACAGAGCCCTGAGGAGCCTTTCACTTGGGCTCTGACAAGTTTGTTCAAACCTTTGGCTTTGGCCTTGGTGCCTGTTACAGACTGAATTGTGTCTCTTCCCCAGCTTTCTGCCCCACTCCCCCTAATTCATATGTTGGAGTCCTGACCCCAGTACCTCAAAACGTGACTGGATTTGGAGATGGGGTCTTTAAGAGATAATTAAGTTCACATGAGGTCATGAGGGTGGGAGATAATCCAGTTCGACTGGTGTCCTTGTAAGAAGAGGAGATTAGGACACAGATACACGCAGGGGAAAGACATGTGAAGACCCAGAGAGGAGAGGGTGGCCGTCTGCAAGTCAAGGAGAGAGGCCTCAGAAGAAACCTACCTTGCCAACACCGCGATCTTGGCCCTGTAGCCTCCAGCACCATGAGACATAAATTTCTGTTGTTTAAGCCGCCCCCATCTGTGGTACTTTGTTATGGCAGCCTTACCAAAGTAGCAAAGGGCCTTTCACTCTCTGCTTGATGTGGGCGACCTGTCTGCTACTCAGCACCATTTTTTGGGGCCCCAAAGTCACCTCACTCAAGGAGCTGTCCCGCCAGCCTTGAAGAAGGTAAGACTGGAGCCCTAACAGCAGGGGCAGGAGGCAGGTACCCCTCAGACTAATTCTGAGTAGAAAGATGAGGGATTGTGAAAATGATCCAGGGCTCTGAGGGAGGGAGGCCAGCAGACACCTGGAATTTCAGTGCTGACTAAATGTTAGAAGAAGTAGGTAAGACGCAAGTGGTTAATGGGTACATGAAAATGTGCTCAATCTCATTATCAGGGAAATGCAAATCAAAGCCGCAATCAGATATCACCTCACACCTATCAGAATGGCTGTTGTCAAAAAGACGAGAGCTAATAATTTCTGGTGAGGATGTGGAGCAAAAGGAACGCTGTGGACTGTTGATGGGGATGGGAATTGGTGCAGCCACTGTGGAAAACAATATGGAAGGTCTTCAGAAAATTAAAAATAGAACCCTGTATGATCCACCAATCCCACTTCTGGGCATATATTTAAAGGGAATGAAATCAGTATCTTTTTTTTCTTTTCTACAGATTTTATTTATTTATTTATTTGAGAAAGAAAGAGAGAAAGAGCGTGCACAAGCAGGGGAAGGGAGAGGGACAAGCAGACTCTGCACTGGAGCATGGAGCCCGATGTGGGGCTTCATCTTAAGACCCTGAGATTATGACCTGAACCGAAATCAAGAGTCTGTCGCTCAACCAACTGAGCCACCTAGGTGCCTGAAATTGGTATCTTGAAGAGATACCTGCACCATTGCAACATTATTCACAATAGCCAAGATATGGAAACAGCCTAAGTGTCCATAGATGGATGAATGGATAGAGAAAATGTAATGTCTATATGACATATATATGAAATATTGAATATAAAATATTATTTAGCCTTAAAACAGCAGATCCTGCCATTTCAACAACACGGATGAACCTGGAGGATGTTATGCCGAGTGAAATAAGCCAGACGCAGAAAGAAAAATACTGTATAATCTCATTTATATGTAGAATCTGAAAAAGTCAAACTCCTGGAAGCAGAGAGTAGGACAGTGGCTACCAAGGGTCAGGGAAATGGGGAGATGTTGGTCAAAGTGTACAAAGTTTCAGTTACGTAGGAAGAATATGTTCTCGAGATCTAAGTGCACCATGGTGACTATAGTTAATAATACTGAATTGCAGCCTGGACATTTGCTGAGGGATCTCAGGTGCTGTCACAACAGTAGCAACAATACGGTAAGTTTGGGATGGATATGTTAATTAGCTTCACTGTAGTATGTATTTGTATATCAAAACATGTTGTATGTCTTACATATACACAATATTTATTTAAAAAAAAGAAATGGGTGAGAACTGGCTAAGTGCTCTGTTCCCTGATTTTTTCACCTGTAAAATGGGAATCAGTATCTACCTCACGGGTCCCGAGAATTAGTTGAATTAATCCAACTTGTACTGTCCGGCAAAGAGAAAGCTCTGAGTATTAGCAATTATATTAGTTATTTTTTATTGCTGTGTAACAAATTACCACATACGTAGTGGCTTAATGAGTTGCCCATGTGTCAGCTCATAGTTCTGTAGGTTAAAGGTCCTGGCATGGCATGGCTGGATTCTCTGCTCAGGGTCTGACAGGCTGAATCGGGGTGTTGGCCAGGCTGTATTCCTTTATGGGAGATCTGGGCAAGAATCTGCTCCCAAACTCAGTCACATGGCTGGTCAAATTTACTTCTTTACCACTGTGGGGATGAGGTCCCTGTTTCTTTAAGCTGACCTTCAGTGGGGGGCTGCTGTCAGCTCCTAGAGGTCACCCATGTGCCTTGCCACATGGTCCCCTCCATCTTCAAGGCCAGCCACAGATATCTGCCCTTGCATTGTATTCCTTTTCATTTTTAAAAGATTTATTTATTTATCTTAGAGAGAGCGCGCAAGAGTGTGTGTGAGAGCACACGCAAGAGCAGGGGGAGGGGCGGAGGGAGAGAACGAATCTCAAGCAGACTCCCTGCTGAGCACGGAGCCCAACTCAGGGCTCGACCTCACGACCCTGAGATCATGACCTGAGCCAAAATTAAGAGTTGGACACTTAAATGACTGAGCCACCCAGGTGCTCCGCATCAAATCCCTTTTGATGCTTTGAGGCTCTTTAGCCAAGAGAAGCCCAGTCTCATCTAAGGGCTCACCTGGTTAGGTCAGGCTCACTCAGGACAATCTCCCTTTGTTAAGGTCAACTGTTTTGGAACCTTAATTGCATCTGTAAAACCCCTTCATGGCAGCATGCAGATTAGTGTTTGATGATGGAATATTTGGGAGAAGGTAGGGGTATACCAGGAATACCAGGGGGAGGGAAGCTCAGGGGCCTTCCAAGAACTCGCCTGCCATAGTAGTTCTTGTTACTGTAAGTATATCCTTCCAGCATCTCTTTGGGCAGCTCATCTCCCTGAAGGCACTCCGGTTTGCTTGCCTCTAAATATGTCCCCTGAGTGCAGAGGCTGCAGTGACATGAAGAATGAGTTATTTTCTTGAGTCATTTTTGTGTGCTTCCTCCTGACCTACTAGGAAGAGGTTCTCCATTTTTATTCCCAGCACCTTTCCCCCCAGTTTATTACATCACTCCTTCTTCCTTTTAGGGGTTAATGCACCATGATCGGCAACAGTCTTTGCTGGGATCGGTCCTGGTGCCCCATGGTTTGGGCGCTCACCTGGCTTCCATTCCAGAAGGGGCTCTCTTGCCCGAGATGCACTGGACTCAGAGTCAGACGCCGTGGGCTGTGTCCTCACTTGCTCTCATTTATTAACCACCTGGTCTCCTTTCCTAACTTCTAAGTGGGAAATAACGACCCAACTTTCAGAGCTGTCTTAAGGTCTAAATTAGAAGAGGTGCGTGAACACATTTTGCCCATTATAAAACATGCAGCAGATGCAAGGTGATGTTGTACACCATGTAGCCTTTAGACCACCCAGTAAGTGAACTTTGCAGGCTGCTTAGGGCACTTGGAGAACTCAGAGTATGAAATAGATTCCATATTTGCTAGGTAAGACATTGTTCCTTGTTTAGGAAAATCCCTATCTTCTACCCAAATCTATATAACCTTTCATATTCTCCCTCCTTCACCATAGTGACTACGGGGTGAACTCTGGAAACTTCTCTCTTAAATTGCTAATGAAGTCCACGGTTGGCTCATGGGTACAGCTGGGAGGTTTCTAAAGGCTCCACTTAATGGCTATAACTTCTGGGCTGCAGGTTGGACATCAGCAGGGCTGGGGACTTGCTTCTGTTCGTGTCAGTAGAAGTCCTCACATGGTTCTTCAAGGAGATGTGTACCTACCCTTGGAGGCTGAGAACTTTGACATTTCTGTACTGAGGAGAGCAATCAGTTCTTACTGTGCCCCTGGACAACGAGCAAGATGGGTGTTTCTCTGCTCTTTGTGGTGGTTAATTTTATGTATCAATGTGGAGGATGTTTGGGGTTGAGATGAACATTTAAATTGGTAGATTTTGGGTAAAGCAGATTGGTGGCTTCCACAATGTGGGTGGGCCTCATCCAATTAGTTGAAGTCCTGAATAGAACAAATCGACTGGCCTCTCCCAGCAAGAGAATATTCTCCAGCTGACTTTCTTTGAACTGGAGCTGCATCATTGGCTCTTCTAGGTCTTGAGCCTACAAGCCACAGTGCAACTTTGGACTTCCCAGCCTCCATAATTGTGTGAGCCAATTTCTTAGAATAAATCTCTCTCTGTACTTACAAGTCTCGCATTGGTTCTGTGTCTCTGGAGAACCCTGACTAATGCAAATCTCGCTCCCGAATCTGCTCTTCTCTCCCCAGATCAGTGGTATCCCATCCTTTTGTGACCGTTCTTCTCCATCACCTCCCACCGATAGCCAGCCTGTGACCAGGTCCTGCGGAGTCTACCTTTGAAGGCCTCAGCTGTGCCCATTCTCTTCTGTTTGCGCTTCTGTCCCACAGGCCTTAGTAATTTCCTTGGCTAAGGAATTTGTAAAACTGCTAACTAGCCTTGCTTCTGGTATCATCCCCAAACATGGCTCACTTCATGCCACTTTTCTGCTTAGACCAGTTCACATTCTGGCCACCAATAACCCTTCCAGTTTCTTGTCCTGACCTTCTCCCTTCCCTGCCCTGACTTACTTGACCTTGTTCATTCCTCATGCCTCACTTGAAGCTACCTCCACGGTGGAGGCTTTTTTCAGTCACTTCTGGTTTTTTTCTTGAACATCCACGACTTGGGGATGTGATCAAAATGCAACTCAATTTTCTCCCCACTTTCCTGCCACCCCTGGACTCCATGACCTTACCCATCACTCTAAAGTAATGGAAGGTCCTGCAGCATCTACAGCAAATGGAGTCTCCTTCCAGTAATGAAGATGCCAGTCCTGCATAATATTTAACGCTCTGAATCTGATTCAGAAGAAGTTAAAACTTCTAGACCAGGGCCAGCTGCCCGCCCCATGGGAGGGTATGGAGTCACCTCACTTGCTGTCCTTCCCTCACCTTGTAGTTCTGGCTACTGACCCCTCAAGGCTGGAGCCTGGGGAGGGAGAATGGAAGAGGAGGTAAGGACCACTTTATGGATGTCTTAGTGCGGGCTGTATAACAAAATACCATAGACTAGGGGGCTTAAACATCAGAAATCTGTTTCCTCACAGTTCTGGAGGCTGGAAGTCCAAGTTCAAGGTGCCAGCATGGTTGGTTTCTGGTGAGGGCCCTCTTTCCTGACTTGTAGATGGCTGGCTGCCTTCTTACTGTGTCCTCACTTGGCAGAAAGAGAGAAAGGAAGCAAGCCATTTGGTGTCTCTTCTTCAAAGGGCACTAATCCCATCATGGGGCTCCACCATCATGACCTCATCTAAGAGATTATCTCTCAGAGGCCCCATCTCCAAATACCATCACATTGGGGGTCAAGGCTTCAACGTACGGATTTTGGCGGGGGTGGGGGCAGGGGCAGGGACACAATTCATTTGGTAGCACTTGATTAGTACCACTGTGAGATGCAATTATTTCTCTGGGCCTAGCCAACCTCCAAAGCCACCTCTCCATCATTATCATGCGGATGTGTCTATGGGTCCTTCAGAGGTTCTGGCCCTCAGGAAGAGGGTAGTACTCAACTCCAGCTGACCGCTCTTGCCCCCTCCTCAGGCTCAGTTTCTCCACCGATCTACCTGCACACACCTCTTTGTGGTCTAATCTCTTTAAAGAATTTATTTATTTGAGAGAGAAAGAGAGAGAGAGAGAGCATGAGCAGGGGGAGGGAGAGAGGGAGAGGAAGAGAGAGAGAGAGAATCCCAAGCAGACTCCCCACTGAGCGTGGAGCCTGATGGGGGGCTCAATCTCACGATTCTGAGATCATGACCTGAGTGGAAATCAAAGAGTTGGCCACTCAACTGACCAAGCCACCCACGTGCCCCATGGTCTCATCCCTTTAAAAATGTTTCCGGGACAAGCTCCCACCTGTGGATTCCTCTCTGAGTCCCCCACTCACCTGCAGAGGGGAGACCCTCTGCCCCTCTCTGTTAGATCCCTCAAGCACGGGCCAGACACGGGCCACTGTGCCCCCCCTTCCAGGTATCTGCTCGGAGCCTCACTTTGAGAGAGCCATGCAAGCTGAAGTCTTGAGGTCAGCACCCGAGTTCCTGTCCCCTTTCTCAGGGCCCACGCGGTCATCTACAGCTCCGGCCACATCGGCTGCACGTGACCCTGGTCATCTGTGCTGCCATCTCCCCCTGTATTCTGGCCCCTCCTATAAGCCCGAGTCTGTGTGGCTTCATTGGCACTGCACCGACCTGCTCTGTCTTGTGGCTCAGCTTCTCAAAAAAGACTACCACTGGTTTCCGCCAGACTTCAGGAGGGTTCATTTCATACCCAGGATCTGGGGTTTTGCTCTGTTGAGTCCAGCTGTGGCCAGGGCCACAAGACCACTAGCCCTGACACGGTCACCGAAGCCCCAGGCTGCATGGGAGCTGGGCATGCACAGCCTTGGGCTAGATTGTCTCTTTCCCCTTAGTCGCCGTGTCTAGTCGATTACTTTGCATGAAGTAGGTACTCAGTTAACCAGGGAGAAGAATGCCTATCTTTCTTAAGAAAGGCACCGTGCTTTCTCTCTTTTCTATATCCCGGTAGCATGCTTTATATGACAGAGGTGTGTAATAAATATTGTTGACTGATTCACTGGGAAAAAGGTAGTCCAGACATGCCTTCTGGAAATGTCCAATAAGCCCCATTATTCCTCTTTGTAGTCCACTGTCATGGAATGGGTCTTTTGGTGTTAATCCCGAAAGGGCCGTAAACAAGATGGCTGTATAATTTTATTGTTTCTCATCCTCCATCAAAGCAGCCTTTCTCGCCTCCATCCGCATCTCTGCCTCATTGCTTCTGGGTTCACCCCTAGTGGGTGAATCATGCTAATAGCCCCTGGATCTTCATTTTGAACAATAATGTTTGTTTCCAGAATAATTGAATCCAGCGGGAACATGAAGGGTGTAGAACAGTTTATAACACTTGCTGTGGAAAAGGGAAAATTCAAGAATTTGCTTGATGGCATTTAGTTCAGGGAACACAATTTATCAGGGCTGTCTTTGTCTACTTATGTTTTAGTGATTCAGTGCTGGGGGAAAATAGCCTCAGACATAAAATGTGAAGAGCACTTCTGGCAAAGCCTGTCGGTTTAATTCAGATGTTAAATATTTTCAGGAGGGTCAACGCTCAAGGACCCTATGTTTTGTCCTTTGAGTGAAACTAGCTAAAATAAAAAGGAGATAATCAGTAGCCCCAACCTGGGATACACTTCAACGTCGAAGGGGGTCAGAGGTCCCAATTTTACAGGAAACGAACGTTCCAGCTCTGGGGCTCTGAGAAAAGAATTGGAAATGTGGGTAATTGCATTATGTAAAAGGCAGCTTAGAAAAATCTTTGTTCCTGGAAAATAGTTGCTTTATTTAGGGTTGATTAAGTTGAAACTCTCTCCCCCAAACTTTTGTCTGTCTGCAGTTTCCCCCAGTTAGCCAAGGGAACATTCTGGCGTAGGAACCCTACAGAGCCATGGAGAGTTTCCCTGTATCCTGTGCTAATTGCCGGGAATGGGTGGGCATTGGTTGGCTTCCAGGTCTCAGGGAGGAAACCCATGGGTTCCTGGAGAGAATTGTGGCCTCTGGGGGCTCCAGCTGTTTGTGTTGGGAGGTTTGTACTGAGAAGATCCTTTATTTCCTCCTCTGGTACCCCTCAGGCAATAGGATGGACTCTGATTCCCCATGCAGAGATCCTGCAGTGGGGGACCAGCAGAAGGTTCTTCCCACAAAATTACGCCTTTCAACAGAGAGAGAAATCTTCATCACACCGAGGAGCCAGTATGCCTTAGTTATTATTAACCCAAATACCACATTTAAATAGCTAAGATTTGGGGAATTATACTTTTTTTTTTTAAGATTTTATTTATTTATTTGACAGAGAGAGACACAGCGAGAGAGGGAACACAAGCAGGGGGAGTGGGAGAGGGAGAAGCAGGCTCCCCGCCGAGCAGGGAGCCCGATGCGGGGCTCGATCCCAGGACCCTGAGATCATGACCTGAGCTGAAGGCAGACGCTTAACGACTGAGCCACCCAGGCGCCCCTGGGGAATTATACTTTTATGTTCAGCTTTCCTTATTTACTTGGCTATGGTGTCTAGAGGTAACTAACCAGAAAGACTTTTATAAAATGGAACTTTTTATTAACTCAGTTGAACATAAACATTCATCAGTTTTAGTGTACACATAGTCTTAAAAGAAACTATGCAATTAGAATAAGATCTAAATAATTGTCTCCTTTATTTACTAGCCGCACTCATGGAATAAATTAGAAAGAAAAGGGTAAACTGAAGTAGGAATATGATTTACAAAGCAAAGCAAAACAGAACCACACACACAAACGCATACTTTAAAACAGGAAGTGACAAGGTTTTAAAACAGAGTTTGGGAATGATCTTCATTCCCCAGGGCCCCTAGATTTGTGGTATTGCATTCTAAGGTATGGGATATTTAATTTATAGAGAAATGTTATAATTTGTGATCCAGATTAGGTTTAAGGACTTGGTACCTAAAAATCGTAAAGCATGAGATAAAGTCTTCCCAGGATTTTTGCAGAGAAACAGTGGCTAATTTTTCCATAACGGCGCTCTCTTGCAATTCCTTTTATTATTCATTTAATGTCTATATATCTTTGCAAAAGATTTAACCCTAGGGTGACCGTACGATTTATTGACCTGGCCTGGCCACTTCTGAGCATGAAGGGGGAAGCTTTTAACGAAGCAGGGACATCAGGCTTCAGCTGGGATAGTCAGGGTAGTCTCTCTGGGAACTAGACACCAATGTAATCATGGCCTCTTCTTTGTGTCTACCTTCGCCATCCCAGTGTTTGCTTCAGGAGCTCCCAAAACATTCCTATGGATCTAAAATCTGTAAAGTATCGTTTCGGAGGGGTGGGGGAGGGAATGTTCCTGTAAGGAGTGCTTGTAAGGCAGGAGAGCTCGGTAGTGAAGGGGACACACGCTGGCTAGTTATAGCCCTCAGTTTGGACCTTAGTGTCACCCCTTATTAGCTCTATGACCTAAGGTGACTTATTTCACCTCATGTGCCTCGATTTTCCTCATCTGTGAAATAAGGATTGCTACGAGGGCTGAAGAAGATAAAACATTTATTACTAGTGCTTTGTAGCAAATAGTGTGGTTATTATAGTTACTGTTACGAAATGCTTAGAAAGGATGAATTTGATCAGGCTTCAAAACAATAAAAACTAGGAATCTGACTTCTCCAAAGAGCCTTGCAGGGGCTTGGTCGGGTTGGAAGGAAGTGCTAATGTTGAAAGGATTTGTCATACTTTGTTAAATATTAAAGCGGGGGCACCTGGGTGGCTCAGTCGGTTAAGCGTCTGCCTTTGGCTCAGATCATGGTCCCAGGGTCCTGGGATTGAGCCCCGCATCGAGCTCCCTGCTCCACGGGGAGCCTGCTTCTCCCTCTCCCACTCCCCCTGGTTGTGTTCCCTCTCTCGCTGTCTCTTTCTGTCAAAAAAAAAAAAAAAAAAATTAAAGCTGCTTTTCCCTGGGAAGACGCACTTTGGAGGGTGAGGGTAGGAGAGGCTTTTGACTTCTCATACTTTCTCAGACCTCGTACTTTCTCAGATCTGACCCAGGCCCCAGTCTCCCCTTTCCTTGGTGATAGCCATGTGCTCTGGAAGGTGACCTTGATTTGTAGGCCCCTGTATAATATATGAAACCCATTTGCCTTCACTCCTTGAATCCTTACTTAAGCCATGCAAGGAAGTGACGTGGACCCATTTTCCAGATGAGCATATTGAGGCTCACTTGATAAACAGAGGCAGCCAGGGGTAGAGGTAGGACTGGGGCCAGATCTTACAACCCGAAGTTTGGTTTCTCCTACTGCACTGATCACCTACCTTTGAGATTCAGCACACAGAACAGCCACAAGGACACATATCACAAAGGCTAGACTTGGAAACATGGGACAAGCACCGGGGCCAGGGACACACATCACTGGCAGTGTCACTCCTGGGTGCACCTGCGGGTGGCCAACAAGGCCCTGATCCTACAGAGTCTCAATAGTATTTTCTGTTCTTCAATAATTTGAGTTGTTGAAACAGAGCAAATCAGGATGATACACAAGCACAGTGATTTCCAGGGTGTAAGGGGCTATTTCTTTCTTAAAAGAGGAAGAAGAGCAACTCTGTTTCATTGGGCATCTCCCCATCTTTCCCCCAGTACAGACGTCAGGTGCACATATGGAATTGACATTAACGCAAAGGACACACAACATTTCAGTTGGCATGTCTAGTAACTGGGGTGTGTGTGTGTGTGTGTGTGTGTGTGCGCGTGTGTGTGCGTGCACACGCACGTCCGCTCTCCCCCCACACGCCTGCTGGGGGTGGGGGTGGAGGATCCAGGATCCACGTATGGATCTCCAGATGTCTATTTGGGTGTGAATGGCTACACTTGCCCACACTTATGTCAATTTAACGGCACGACGCTCGCTCTGCGGTGTGTGTTTTGCTGCTCAACATCTTCATTTCTCAGCTGCTTGGTTTCAGACTTGGAAAAAAGCTGCATTTGATGTTGAAAGCTAAGTTCACACCATGCAGGGTATTTTAAAACCCAGCATCTGATGCCTGAAGTGTGAAAAAAATATCTTTTTAATCCTTTTTGTGCGTACCGAAAGCTGGAAAAGTTTTTCTTACCTTACTGGAGAACATAAAGCATTGACAGAGGAAGATGGTGTTGGGGGTCGGGCAGGGTGGGGGGCAACTGTATCTGATGGTCCGGGAAGCACTTAAAAATGATCCTTGACATTTCAGCCATAAAACAGTTTCATTAAATACTGGCTTGTAGAAAAATGATATCAACGTTCAATGAGAAGGGTCATCTTTTGAGGAGAGATTACTCAAACTCAAGAAATACAAGTAAGTTTATCTGAATTTTTTTTTAAAAAAAACTATGTGATCTTACACATAGGTTTTGAGGCTTACAAAAGAAAAATCAGGACTAAGGGAAGTAAGGGCAGGATGAGAAAGAGTGGGCCTGGTTATTTCACTGAAATGGTCACTATCCACTCCAGCTCATTTGCAATCTGCTGCTGGGCTGGCCACAGCTTTCTCGGGGCTGCATCTGGGTGTGAGGCTGCCTGCCTTCTGCCTGTCTGCTCTCTCAGCCATCACATGGGAACTGAAGGCCCCCCTCCTGCTCCTGAGCCCCTTTCCCTTTATAAATCTCTTGCACTTCTAACGCCCAGTTTACCCACTTGACACATATGCTTATCAGTCTCCTGCCTGTGACTCCCAGTTTCTCACCAGATCCGGGTGACCCTGTTGCTGCTGGTCCCTGGACCACACACTGAGTAAGAGTGAGACACTCATTTGCCGCCTGGGTGCCACTTCGTGTCACACATTTTGTTTTTTGTGTATATTCCCTATTAGAGTATAAGTATCAAGGCAAAAAGGACTGCTGTCTGGTTCATTTTTGTTCCCCTCCAAGTGTCATTCATAGCACAGTGCCTTTCCCACAGGAGGACCTAAAAGGTGGCAGTTTATAGAAGGAAGTTGGGGGAATGTTCTCTTGCTCAAAATACCTTATGGGAAATCGATTCTGTGTTGGCGGAAGTCAAATCTGATCCCACAATGGGCTTCAACTCTAAAGATGATTTTTTTAGAAGTTAGGGTAGCTCTGGAAATAAAGGATTGAAACTAAGAATTCTAAATCCCAGCGTCCCCAGTTGAGTGGTAGGCATCATCCACAGTATCAGCTGAAGCTTTGCTTTGAGGCTGTGGTGTGGCGGAGGTGGGGGACCCTCACAGGCATCTTCCCTAGTCCTCAAGCCTCTAGGATCCAGCCACTAGGCAAAGCCAGGCAGTGGTAAAGGGGGGGTACCATGGTGCCAAGACCCATGGCCTCCTTGCTTTCTTTCATTCCTCTAGAAGTTGGCAAACTTTGTCTATGAAGGGTCAGATAGTAAATATTTTAGGTTTTGAGGGCTATAAAGTCTCCATCACCACTTCTCAACTCTGCCATTATAATGAGAAAAATAAATGAGCATGGCTGTGCTCCAATAAAACTTTATTTATAAAAATCAAGCAGTGGGCCAGATTTGGCTCACAGGCCGTGTTTGTTGACTGCTGCTCTTGAACTGTGTGACATTAGGAGAGGCAGGTAGGGATGAGGTTCCTGAAGGTTTGTTCTGAGAAGGGCTCTTTCCTATTGATCTCTTATTTAATACTCCAAGGAGGGAGGTGGCCTTGCCCCCATTTGGTAGATGAGAACACTGAGGCTCCATAGCATCAGCCAAGTTGCCCGTGATAACATAGTTGGTAAGAGATGCAGGTGGGATTTGAATCCAGATCTACTGAGTCAGAATCCAGTGTTCTTTTTATATTCTGATTTTCTCGATCTTGCCTTGAAGTATGGGCTACTAGCACTAAATGCCCACTGTACCTGCATAGGTCACTCCATCTAGCTCTGGAATCGAGGCCTGTCCCATGCTAACACACATGGTGTGAGACGGTCTCTGACCCAACTCTCTGCTTACCAGTATAGACAACAGTGTGTTACCTTGAAGCATGCAGAAACTGGGCTGGATTTTATACAACAGGCCTTTGTGCACAAGCCAGTGAACACCAATAGAAAAAAAAAATAACCTTATCGCAAATTAAAAGAACAATCTTTAGAAAATAGCTAAAATGTAAGGTTAATTGGAGCCAGAAATGTCAAATTAATGCAGCAATGCACTGGGGAGCCTGCCCTGGCCTTTGTGCACAGAATCAGTGCACACGACGAAAGGAAGCAGGGAACGATATAATAGGATTTTAGGGAGTCCCCTGTCATATTAAACAAGCTTAGCAATTAATTTCTTGCTGCAATGTTATTTTCATTGGCCTATATTTTCTGTGACCTCTCACATTTTTTAAGCTACCAATGCAGGGCAAGTGGGATTTAGGACTGAAATTTTAAAAACCCACAAAACTGTTGTGACTGAAAATCAATAGAAATGTGATAAAAACTGCAAAGGGGGTGGGTGAGGAGTTGGAGCGCTCTTGGGGTGAGTTGGGGTTCACAGGTCCTTCCGTGGGCAGACGGCGACCTGGGAACAGGGGGCCTGCTCTGCTTGGTGATCTACCTTGTTATCTCAGCTCCTTTCCAAACCAGCCCCCAGCTCCCGTCTTGCAGGAGAGGCTTGGAAAACCCATCAGGAGGGTAGTGGCCTTCTAGTCCTATGTCTTGGATTCACTGAGCATGAAACACAGGCCAAGCACCTTTCGAAAGCAATACCTTATTTAATCTTCATCAAAACCTTGTGAAGTAAGTTCTATTGCTATTGACATTTTCAGATGGGAAGGAGCAGGAATGGGGTTGGAATAGGTAAATGCCTGGAGGGAGCCGCATAGATAGTAAACATCCCAAGCTGGGATTTGAGCCCGGGTTGTCCTGTTTCCAGGGGTGGTGTGCTTAACTGCTGTGCAATGCTTTCTCCTCCTCAGGATGACACCGAAGTTCACCTGGAAGTGCCTGAAGGCCACATAATCATAATCAGTTTTATTTCTAGTTTTCTTTATTTTTATTTTTAATCACGGTAAAATACATAACGTAAAATTTGCCATCGTGACCGTTTTTAGGTGTATGGTTCATGTTGTTGTACAACCAACCTCCTGAACTCTTTTCATCCTGTAAAACGAAACTCTGTTCCCACTAAACACCAACTCCTCATCCCCCCCAACCCCCCCAGTTCCTGGCCACCATCGTTCTAATTTCTGTCTCTATGAACTTGGCTACTCTAGGTGCCGCAGATGGGCAGAGTTATATAGTATCTGTCCTTTTGTCACTGGCTTATTTCACTTGGCAGAATGTCCTTAAGGCTCATCCAGGTGGTAGCAGGTGTCAGGATTTCCTTCCTTTTCAAGATTGAATGATATTCTGTTGTATGGATAGACCACATTTTGTGTATCCATCAGTGGACATATGGGTGCCTTCCACCTTTTCTCTGTTGTGACTTACGGTGCGGTACACCACAATCCATTTTAAAAGTTGGGATTAGGGTGCACCTGTAAAGGGGTTGCAGGAGGAATTCCCCTATATTCTGATGGTGGTGGTGGTTACAAGAATCTGTTCATGGGATCAGATTGCCTGGAGACACACACACACACACACACACACACGCACACAATGAGTGCATGTAAAAACTGGTGAAAATGGAATAAGGTCTGAAAAACAGTATTTTTTTTTCCAAAGAAAAAAGTTCCAAAAATAAGTTTTTGAAGAGAAAGTTCCAGAGAGGATTTTTATTCACCACAAATCTGTGCCACTACTGGGGCAGTGGGGGGGGTGGGGGTGAGGTTAGCATGCTGCATGTGGTATTCTGTTTGTGCAGAAGGAAGGGTTTAGCACCTTTGTTCTTTTGAGGCACTGGATCCTCTCAGGCTCTGTTCTACAGCACCTGGAACACAATGGGGCACAGTGATCCCGAGTCATAGGTGTAACTATTGCATCCTGTTTACTTTTAATTGAAGTATAAATGACATATAATATTAAATTCGTTTCAGGTGTACAGCATAGTTCTTCAGTTATATACATTACAAAATGCTCACCATGATGTGTTTTACAATATTATTGACTGTTTTCCCTTTACTGTACTTTTCATTTCTGTCAGTTATTTATTTTATAACTGGAAGTTTATACCTCTTACTCCCCTTACTCTCCTTCATCCATTTTGCCCATCTCCATCCCCTTCCCATGTGGCAACCACCAGTTTGTTCTCTACATTTATGAGACTCTCTTTGTTTTGTTGCCGTTGGTGTGTGCATTTGTTTTTTAGATTCCACATAATAAATGAAATCGTGCACTCTTCGTCTTTTTATGTCTGGCTTATTTTACTTAGCATAGTACCCTCTTAGATCATTCTTGTTGCTGCAAATGGCAAGATTTCATTCTTTCTTATGGCTGAGTAATATTCCATTGTATATATGTACCGCATCTTCTTTGTCCATTCACCCATCAGTGGACACTTGGGTTGCTTCCATATATTGGTTATTATAGACAATGCTGCAACATACATAGGGGTGTATATTTCTTTTCAATTAAGTGTTTTTATTTTCTTTGGATAAATACCCAATAGTGGAATTACTGGATCAAATGGTAGTTCTATTTTTAGTTTTTTTTTGAGGAACCTCTCTCCTGTCTTCCAGAGTGGCTGCACCAATTTACATTTCCACCACCAGTGCAGGAGGGTTCCCCTTTTCTCCACATCTTCACCAACACTTGTTAGTTCTTGTCTTTTTGATACACGGCATCCTAACAGTGTGAGGTGATATCTCTCTGTGGTTTTGATTTGCATCTCTGATGATGAGTGATGTTGAGCATCTTCTCATGTGTCTGTTGGACACCTGTGTGTCTTCTTTGGGAAAATGTCTATTCTGGTCCTCTGTCCTTATTGCATTCTATGGATGAGGACATTGAGGCTATAAAGGGGTAAGTAATGGTCCAGAGTCATACAGTTAGTAAGCCAGATAGGGCCCCTTTGTCCAATGGTTACATCTTTGTCTTTTCACACATGCTGTCCTGCTTTCCCAGTGAAACAAGGCTGTAAGGAGTGGGAACAGTGTTTGTGTGGTCTGCTGTTGGCTGCGACATAAAATGATGCAAACTCTCTCATGGGTTGTCAGCTTGAAGATACTAACAGGTGTCTCTGTTGAGATTTTTGAGGATCAGATTGTCTTTTGCAAAATGGTTGACCAACCAATAAAAAGATAAGGTACATTTAAGTATTAGGATTAATCTTTGCAAGGCACAGAAGCATTTCAATAAATGACAAAATGCCATATAAGTGTGCTACTTTGGGCTTCATGAGAAAGAATACGTGTATCTGGAAATTTTTTGGATGGACTTGGCATAGGGAATTTGAAGGGCTTGCCATATTTAAAAGCTAGAAGCCTGAAATATGGGTGTCATGGTTAAAATGTGCCATACCTGTCTTGAAAAAATGTTGCTTCTTGGAATTGTTGGAATGCCTATAACTTAAACACTGGGGTAGTTCATGTTACTGAATCCAGCCCCACATTGCTTGTCCAATGTCAGGCTCATTTGGAATAAAATGTTGTATTAATTTAGACATGTGTCTCAGGAGACATGTGTGGCTGTTGAAGGACCACTCCCAAAGCATGCTCTAGGAGCACGGAGAAAGCTCCCTGCATCATAAACAAGCCCTCAGAAGACCAGGGGCCCTGGCCAAGAGTGGGTTAGAGGGCTGGCTTCCCTTATTCTGAAAGGAAGAAAGAAGAAAGTGAGCATTTGGCTTCTTCAATTACAATTCTTGCCACATCCTTCCAAGGTAGATATGGTTTTCTCCACTTTGCTATTGAGGAAACTGAGACTCAGAGAGGTTAGCTTACCGAGGGTCAAACACTTGTGAACAAAAGAGCCAGGCTGGATCCTACATTCTGATCCCAAGTGCGGTTCTTGCTCCTTCATGTTATGCTGGATTTCCCGTCATTTGGCTCTTCAGGACAAGTGGTAAAGCTGGACATTGGAAAATTCCATTGATATATCTTCCCCATTTGTGTGTATGTGTGTTTATACCCACGTCAGCACTTACTATTTAATATATAGGATGAAACTTGATCTTTCATATGCTAATTGATTTTTCGAAAATGTTCATTTCTTACATGAAATGTGCAATTGTTGAAAATTCATCCAAATTGAAGGATGAGTTTGAGTGTGTTTAGCCAACTCAGCAATTCATGATCCCCTAGGAGACATGAAATGGGGGTAGGTGACTGTCTACAGCTGGCTTATTTCCAGCCCTTCAGACTCCATTGAGAATTTAGAATTCAGAGGCTCTTTGAACCTTCCTTACCTTCCCCTTAAAACTGGCCCAATTTGTATGTATTCCCAGAATGCTGAAAAGGTGGGAGAATTTTAAAAGGTGGAGAGGATTTTGTTGTAATATGGGCAAACCCTTAATTGGCCCTGCCAACCAGGTGGCTAGTTGATAAACCACTGTATTACAACGGTATAAGCAGCAACTTATAGTTAAATATTTGCACGTGTATCTAATTGCCTATATGAAATTATTCCTGCCAAATTAGAAGTCTGGTTGAGCCTTCAGAATAACTTGGCATCCAACATGCATTAATATTTTAAACCGTCGCTAACACTTGGTGCTGTAGATCCAATTTTACTAATGCGTTTTTTTAAAACACCTCCCACTGCAGTGTGTAATTTTTGAATATCTGTAGCATGCTTAGAATACTATTGTAAGGTCTGGAGAACCACGAATCCTGATTGTGTATTCACAGTGCCCAAATAACCAGTAGGGGGGAAGAAAAAACAAAACAACTCCAAATTTAGTTAATCAACTGGTTGTTATTTTTCTTTCCCTAAATGATTTAAAAAAAAAAAAAAACTGAGTTAGCGTTGTGTTACTGCTTTGGGCGGAGCATGGAGAGAGTTGGTCACTTAGCGTGATGTCGTGTGGATGAGGGCACAGCAACTGTGCTTCAGGCTTTAACCCATGAATGATGTCCATCATGGAACATGCGCATTTGGCCCTGTGTTAGAGCAGAGCCTTGCTGGCATTTGCAGCATTGTGGCAGGTGGGGGTTTGGGAGAGGTGTTTCCCCTGCTCCGGGAGGGGTGGTGAGCTCAGAGCCCAGGGCTGAACCATCAGGAGGCATCCTGCAGGGTGGCAAGGGGCCAAGATGGTCCAGGCCGAAGGAGGAAGGACAGAGCAGGCTTGGAGAACGCTGGGAGGTTGGCGTGGTGTCTGGCAGGTAAGGGGCCCAGAGCGGGTGGTGGGGAGTGAGGCTGGCGAGGACACGGGGATTTGAGATCATGTGAAAACTTGCAAGGTGCGCCAAGGGCTATGGACCTTTTAACCTGAGGCATTTTCAGCAGGCGCCATGCTCTCTGACCATGACCATGACTACCACATCTCTGAGATAAGCATCTCATGGGCTGTAGCACCGACACTCAGGGAGAATGTCCCAGACTCCAAGAGCCTGGTGAATCCATGTGATCCCCCTGTTCCCCAACCATGGGGTCTTCCACAAAGATCATGAGAAACACTATGAGAAATTAGAATTCGAAAGCAGTATTGGCTGGGTGGCTCAGTTGGTTAAGCGTCTGCCTTCGGCTCAGGTCATGATCCCGGGGTCCTGGGGTGGGGCCCCATGTCTGGCTCCCTGCTCAGGGGGGAGCCTGCTTCTCCCTCTGCCCCTCCCCCCACTCATGCTGTCTCTCTCTCTCTTTCAAAAAAAAAAAATAAAATCTTTGAAAAAAAAGGCAGTATTGGTGCAGCTCAACTCAGACACTACGGTGGCTCTTCATTTATTTCAGTTAACAAACATTTGTGTCGTTCAGTGGTTTTCCAAAGAGACAAAACATCGGGAGACATTTTTGGTTGTCATAACCAGAGTGGGGGTGCTACTGGAATGGCATCTGCTGGGTGGAGCCAGGGAGGTTGCTAAACATCCTCCAGTGCATGGGACAGCCCCCATGACAAATTACCTGGCCCAAAATGTTAATAGTGTTGAGGTTGAGAAATCCTAATTTCGTACCTACTAGCTTCTGGACCCTGTGCCAATGACTGGGAGTGTTGAGATGAATCAGACTTGATTGGTGACCTTGGAGCTTGTCAGCTATGGCGAGGACACACTTGGAGGAATGCAGCTAGAGGTCACCCAAGGGCTGTGAGCTGTGGGTTTCTGCAAGCAGTAGCCCCTCCCCTTGAGTCCCCACATGGACTCAGGTGTTGGTTTTGCCCTTTCTCGTGTGAAACAAGTCCTGTCGTTCTGTCCTTGGTTGGCACCAGCTCCTTTGGCCTGCATTGAAAGAGAGACTAGTGCATGGAAGTTGGGGTGGGGAAAAAATGTCGAGGGGAAGACAGCCAAAGAAAAGAGATGCTGAATTTAGAATGCTTTGGTAGCTGGGCTTTCATTTTACCTCTAAATTGTATTTTATTTGAGAGGCAGGCAAAGACCTTGACTTACGGGTTTTGCAACCCCTGAATTCTGGATGAGAGCTGACACACGGGGTGCTGATTTGGAATCCGTACCTGCACGAAATCTCTTACACTCTCTCTACTTGGTGTCCTTTCAGGGGGGCTGTTTTTTGGTGTCTGAGGCCTCCAGATGCTGGTGTAGCTCATCCTAAAGGAAGCAGAGCCATTCAGAATCGTCCTTGCCAAGTCTCTCAGCAAGTGCCTTATCTTCTCACTCCCTGGGCCTGCTTTTGCAATCAGGCTAGTTACCAAAATCCCTGCTTCCTGCTGACCTTCTCATGCTGTGGAGGGCAGGCTGCAGCTGCACCAGCAGCTGGGGCCTCCGACAACTTCCCAGATGTTTGTGCTCTAGGGACCATGGTCCCACCTCGGCCAAAATGCCTCATGCAACAGCTCCTGCAAACTCAAGCCTGCAGCCACCCTCTCTGAGAAGCCCCTACCCCGGTGTCACAGAGTCATTTGCTGGCCACTCCGGGCCACAGCAGCAGGTAGAGTGACAGGGTGGGGCCACCGCAGCCGGACCCATGGCCCAGGCTGAAGGAAAAGAGTGACACAAATCTAAAAGAAAATGTAAAAATTCTTGCATGCTGGAGAAAGATTGTGCTGGCCTACCCACTAGGTTCCCGCTGAGCACAGTTGTAATTGGAATGTACTCTTTGCAAAGTTTATTGGGTCCTGGAGCGACTTGTTACTGAACTGGTCAATTAATCTATTTTTTTTTTGTTGTTTTTTTTAATGAGTTAGGGGATTTCCTTTAGCAGAAAATCACCAGGAACCATGACCAAATGCCCAGAGCTCAGGGAAAGTCTTGCCTTTCCTTCTCGAAAACCTCGTTCAACAATTAAAGGAGGAAATGGACTCCTCCCGCTACAGGTGGCAAATTGGGCCGATCTGGGAACCAAGGAGGAAGGATTGATCCTGCACAGAGGTGAGCGCAGGGAGATCACCATGAACCGATTACTCAAGTGCGGCAGTTTGAGTATTCGGAAATAAAGCCGTTAGTCTCCCTGCTGAGAGACAAATGATTTCTATTTAAAAACCTGCTTGTTCCATGCACTAACTCCCAGTGTAGCAATAATTAATGATATCAGAAGGTTAAGGAAGACCTTCTGCTGAAATCCCTCTGCTCCAAGCATGAAATTGGATTAAAGTGAAGATAAACTTAGACATTAAATCTGTTGAGGAAATCAGTAATTATGTGGAAATGCACACATTTTGAGCCATTTGAGTGAGTCAAGTGGATGATGGGCTGATAGTCTTGTCCCAGGCATTTGGGCCTTGGTGGAAATGAACTGTCAGAGTGGATGCTAAAAAGGGCATCATTCTACCTGCCTCAGTCCCAATTCCAGATTTAATTTTTTTTCCCCAAAGTGAAGTTCTGTGGGCCTTTTGGATATACTCTGTGGCCAATACTTCTGGCTGTCTGCCTAATATGTGTTTTCCCTCCTTCTTTATGAACAGATTCCACCCCCCCCCCCGCCGCAGGGGAACAATGTACAGGCCAAAGAATATAAGTTCCCATGAAGTCTTGCAGTTGGGGGTGGCTGTGGAATATAGTGCTGGCCAAAGTCATGGAAGTCTACTTGGGTGGAACTTCTGGGGAAGTTATTTGTTTTTCGTGATTAGAAGGGGCAGGGTCAGCTGGCATGTGCCTTTTGCTCTTTGTTCTTTGCCTTTTGCTTTCCCCTTCTGCTCTTTTTCCAGTCTGGAACAGAGGTGGAAGGGCTGAAGTTTGGGCAGCCATTTTGTAACCACAAGGATGAAATTTCTGTCCTCAGGTTGGTGCCGTTGGCAGCTAGAAGGAACTCGGCCCCTTTGTGATTTCTGAGGACAAGTGGGAAAGAGAGAGCCCCACCATCAAGCATCTTAAGTGATCAAGCCCCAAGCCATGAAGTTGAGATTTAGAATAAAATCCTTTTCCTGACTTCAGGCATAGAGCCAAAAGAAAATCCAGTCGTGGGCAGCACGGTGATGTCATTTGGGATGACTGAGCATAAGGCTTCCCTGAGGGGGTGAGCAGTGGAGCATTCTCTTGGCTTGGGGGGGCTGGAGGAGGAGGTGCCATTGGCCTCCTCAGGTGTGTGGCTGAGGGATGTGGCTCTTTTGGTCTTCACTGGGTCTCCTCAATCCCCTTGGTGTATCCACGTGTCCCCCTGTAGGGCCCCAGTCAGTTCCCTTCTCTCTGGGTTCTGAGGTGAACAGGAGGCATCCTTGTATCAAGGCCAGTAGGACTACTGGAGAAAAACCTTCAGGCCCTCTCCCTGCCAATATCCAAAGGTCACTGTCTAAGACAGAGTGGATTTCCACACTGCTAGTTCCCCTGGATCCTAGGATGCTGCTGTTGGATCCAGGCAAAGCTGAACCAGAGGATGTTTCTCTCCTTTGAGGCACCTTCCGCTAAGGACTCTTCATACTTGCTTTACGTGCTTATTATTTGGGGTCAAGCTTCCTTCTCAGGGCACCATGCCTCTGCCTTGCCCCTCTGGGCGAAGCGCACACTCTGTGGGGTCAGAGGGTGGGGCCGGAGTGCAGGGGCCATGTGCTGGACAGGCTTTCCTGGATTGGGGCAAGGAACAGCTTTCAGGCTGGGGGCCTCCTGAGCAACACGCCTCCCACCAGCAGGAATCATCAGCTCTCTTCTGCTTCCTCCGTGACATTATCAAAGTCCTTCCTTGGCAAAGGGTCCAGTATTTGGTCTTTAATCATTCAAAGCCCACGCTTCTGTGCATTGCTTTAATCAGTCCTCATAACAACCCTGGAACTAGTTATTTTAAGCATCATGTCACATATGGGGGAAACCGAGGCTACACGAGATTCAGTATCTGGGCCAAGACACAGCGTTAGTCCTTGGCAGAGCTGGGACTGAATTCAGTGGGTCCTTCTCCTTTCTTCCAGCACTACCTCCACACTGTCCCCCCCGCAGCCCCCCGTCGACATTCCCTCTTGTGGTGGCACCCCGGGAATCATAGGGACTGTTGGCTGAGCTGCTTGCATTCACAATAGCTGGTTTTCCCCTCCTTTCTGGACACACAACTGAATTGCTTTTTTTCCAGGCCTCCCTTACATCAGCTCAGGCCAGGGATATGGGCAGAAATGATTTTTCCCGTGTGATGCAGACTCTGAATGTGGAGGATCCAGAGGGACTTTAAGAAAGCTCAGTGGCAGAGCCACAAGATATGTCTAAGACATGCTTAGAATAGAGCCACCCAGCTTACATTGGTCTGTTCTATCAGTGAGACATTTGGGGGTTGTTTGTCACAGCAGCTAGTGTTGATAGCCCTGACCGATACAGACTGCTTGGGATGTTGACACACACACGTATTGAATCTTGTAAGTCATGACTGGCTAATGGGGAGAAACCATGTCCCAGATAGTCTGAGATGGGTGTAAGTTGTTTTGTGGAGACATTCTCTTAAAGTCGGAGATTCCCTTTGCTACATGTCTCTGAAGATAGCTAACATGTGCTGTGCTTTGGGGGATAGAGCCACTAAAGCTTGAAAATAGCTTGTAGCTCCTGGTTATCAGGTTTGTCTGTCCTCAGTCTCTTAGAGTTTTTCCTTAGTGGTACCTTGAAATGCTGAACTGAATTCCTCCTTAGGTTTTTCCATACACATAAATGTGAATGTCTTACAGCCACTTTCTGAATCTAGCTCATAGGAGATGATTCTCCAGTCGTGCAAGTAGCTCTAGGCAACTTTGTCACCTTCTGCCACACTCCCCGTCTCACACACACACACACAGAGTTTAAAGTTGCATATTGTTTTGTTTTGATCCCAGTAGTGGTGCATTTAAGGCTGTGTTTATATATCAGAGAACAAGTTATTTCACTTCTGAAATTCAGTTACTTCATGTGGAAAATGGAGATAAATATAACCATCTCTCTGGGTTGTCTCAAGAACTGAATGTGGTAATGTATGTGAAAGCAGTGAGCACTGTGCTGAGAGCCCAGTAAACTCAACCAACGGGAGACCCGATGCTTATTAACCACGTAGACTTGTCATGAGGGTTGAAGCTGAGGGCGGGGCAAATCCCGAAATTCACAAAAGCCTTGAAAGCAGTTTGATAAGAACACGTGTGATGAGAAAACATACTGGGAGACACTTTGCAGCCAATGATCTGCTCCAATCAGCCTAGTTTTAAAAAGAGATTTTAATATGTATCAAAGGGTTAACATTTTATCTTTATCAGAATCCCAGAACTCTTCTCCTGTCATTTTGCTTCACCTTTTATTCTCTGTTCCAGTTAAAAGCTCCTTTCTGTCATTTCCCCCAAGGCAGATTAGTATATACTCCGTGGCTTGTTTTAAGTGAAAATGCCCGTAAATTTGAACGCTTATTTATTATTTATGGTGGCAGAGGCAGGCTTTCCTTCTCGTGTTCTCCCCATAGCCTGCCGACACCTGCGAGCAGACGCTGAATTTAGGAGGAACGGTGCCCTCCAACGCTGTGCCTCTATTGAACCATCCCCTCGATGCCTTCCCTCTGGAGCATGCTTTACCGTGTCTCCGCCCTTCCTTTTCACTTCATTTCAACGTTGCTTCTTCTGACATCAGTGAAACTGGCCAGAGTTGGCAGCTCTTACATTGTGCATCCAGAGAAATATTTTGGGGACCTATTAATTCTCAACCACTTCAGTTGGCAGGTGGAAGGCCTGGAAACGAATGAGTCTGGCCAGCGGCCCGGGCTGTCAACCAGGTTGCTGTTCATTAGCGAGGCCCCGCCTTCTGTGCTCAGATGCAGTTCTACTTTGCAGACAGTTTTCTTTATCTGACTTAGCGGACCGCTTTGGGATCTTGGGGGTTATTACTCTCCTCGCTCAAGCAGGAACTCAGAGACACTGAGTAATGCATAAGAGGGAGGCAGTGCCGGGGTGGCGGGGGGCGCGGGGGTCTTGGCCAACGGGTTTTGATGTATTCTCCTTGCTCCTTGTTTCTATTCCTGACTCTTAAGGTTTGCATTTCAATCCCATCAACGGGGAAATAACGAACTTAGAAAAATACCTTTGTCTTTTCTTGCAGAACAGGAAATCACATTCTGATGTGTGTCATGTGAATTTCTTGTCTGTGAGCAGAACCTTGGGCTTCTTAGCTACCCAGGCATTCCTTCTCCCCCTCTCTTGCCTCTCAGCCACCACCATCCTGTTCTCTGCTCCGGGGCTCCCACTGTGAAGAAGAAAAGTGGGGGAAAGCTTCTGGATGTTCTGTCTCTCCCCCTTGTTTTAGTTTTTCTTCTAGGAAATTGCTTTTGTTTTCTTATCATGAAAGTTTTATGTGTTTCCTATAGAAATTGCTCAAAATGCTCTTAGAGAGCGTGCTCCAGCTGAATTTAAACTGGGATTCAGATGTGGCACTGCCTGGTCAACAGGTGGGGTGATGCCCCTCCCTCCCCCAGCCCCGTTCTGCCTCCCTCTGCCCATCTATTCATATGAATTTACTGTTTTTCTTTTTGCACAGGGTGTGGTAGGAGGCTCGCAGAGGGGGAATGGTTTAAACCAGAGCATTTGAGTCACAAGGACTGGGAAAACCCACCTGGCCTTTTTCTAAAGTTTGGGAAGGGTGGTCCTGGGGGTCCCCAAGACTCTGAGAGTCTGCAAGATCTCCCTTTTTCCAGTCACATATCTGTGTGAAGCCGGGTTTTCTTCATATACTTCCACCACACACACACAGATATTGCAACAGATTGAATGCAGAAGCAGATCCAATGATACAGCTGTCTTCTATCAAGCCAGATGTTCAAGAGATTTGCAAAATGTAAAACAGTGCCTCTCTTATCACTAAGTTTTGTTTTGTTTTGGGAAATATAGTTGCTTTTTTTTTTTCTGAGACAAAGAGTGAGAGAGAGTGCTCATGAGCTGGGGTGGGGGGCAGAGGGAGAGAGAGGGAGAATCTTAAGCAGTCTCCACACTGAGCGTGGAGACTGATGTGGGGCTCGATCTCACAACCCTGAGATCATGTCCTGAGCTGAAATTAAGAGTTGGACATCAACCAACTGAGCCAACCAACTGCCCCAGGAAATACAGTTTTTAAAAGTAAAAATATGTTATTTATGTTAACATGTAATAGTTTATTATTATTTTTGTCAGTTAATAAATATATTCACGTTTTTCATTTTAAATTTATAATACAGTAAATATTGATAGGTAAAACCTATATAAACCAAATTATTTTGGTGTCCTCAAGTTTTAAGTGTATAAAGGGATCTTGAAACCAGCAAGTTTGAGAATAATTATCCAAAATAATATCTTAAGTATTCAAAATACCTGTTGGTGCCTTAAAATTAGTGGTTGTTTGGAAGCATCCTAAATGTCCATCAGCTATCATGGCTAATAAATGATGATATATTTATACAATGGAATACTATACGGCAAAAACAAAAATGAATCCACTATAGCGATGCACAATTACATGTGAGTAAAAGAACCCAGGCACAAAAGAATACATCTTGTAGGTTTACAAACCGGTAACAATCAACTTTAGTCTTTAGGGATGTAGACATGGGTGGTGAAAGTATAAAGAGAAGCATGGAGGTGAGACCTTAAAAGTTAGGGCTGTGATTGCCTTCGTGGGGTGGGGTGGGAGGGCCTGTAAATGGACAGGGTTTGAAGGAGCTTCTTGGAGTTGGCAGTGTTTAACTTGTATACACCGAGGTTTTATGCATTTGTCTGTATGTGGGTCTGCTGGTTGTTAACCGATTGTCTTTGAGCTGCAGACCTACCCTTGCGTACAGCTTTTTCGATGTGGGGGATGGCGCTCTGGAAGCCACATTCTCCTTTGCCAAAAGGCTCGATTGAGCATTGCTAGTCGGGGCCTCTGGGGAGAGACTGGAGGTCCGGGAGATGAAGGAGGGGTGTTGTCCTTCTGATGTCACTGCAGTCACTCTCCTTCACCCCCATGGGTCCAACTGCAGCCTTCTTAGGCTCTTGGAACCAGCCTGGTAGCCCTTTTCCAGGATACACACTACCAGCCAGCATGGCACCCAGTCCAAATGGAGCAGTGGCCTGTCCTGGAAGGTCTGATTTCCAGCGCTGCAGGGTCTCTCCTTCAAGCCGCTAAACTTTGATAATCCCAACCTCTTCCCTTTGTCCCTGCAGCCTCAGGGCCAGTCCCTGCTTCCTCCAGGTAGCTGCTTTCCATGGAAGCACTTATAACTTATTATTAGCTGAGATTATTAAGTGGTATCAGGACCTGTTATTGTTCTTCGTGTCATTTGCATTTTATTACCAAACATTATAGATTGGAGGAATTGCTTTGGAACCTCACTTGGGAGATAGTCTAGGCGCTTCCTCTACAATAACTGTGTGTCCACCTTGTTCCTTTTCTTTCTAAAGATTTATTTATTTACTTATTTATTTTGAGAGAGAGAGAGAGAGCACAAATGGGGAAAGGGGCAGAGGGAGAGAATCTCTCATAAGCAGACTCCCTGCTGAGTGCAGAGCCTGATGCGGGGCTCGATCTCAGGACCCTGAGATCATGCTTAACTGACTGTGCCACCCAGGCATCCCCACCCTGTTCCTTTTCATCCCCAATATTAGTTAACACGACTTTATAGTAAATCTTCAATATTAAAATTGATGTGCTTCCTGTCTCCTGACTAAACCCTAAATGATACAGAAAATAGTTCCAGGAATGACCCTCAGGGGGTAAAAGATCTCAAAGATGGGATTTGGGCATGATTTGATCGTGTTCTTGGACTTGAATTCAGTGCTGAGCTCTTGGCCGTGGCAGGGAGTGACGTCATGAGTAATCAGTGTCCCCTACAGTGGCCTTTAATGTAATGCTTCCTGAAGCAAGGGCCATGGGGGATCAAGAGGCTGTGGCACTTGACCATTAGGTAGAATGATGACTGCAAGGACTCTGGGATATAGGATGGCATTTGTCAATGGGCTGGGACACTTACAGAAAGAAAAACAACACACTTGGATCTTTAAACTCTCAGTTCAAGTCTTGGTCACAGAACCAGAGAGCTTCTAGGGTGACCGCCCTCAGAATCTCTTTTCCTTGTAGCCTCAGGGCTGACTTTCCTGAAAATCAAAAAAAATATTTAATTGTGCAGGTTGCAGAATTAAAACCTTTTTTTGAAATAAAAAGTGAAATCAGAGCTATGGCAAGTGTCTCACACGAAATTTAGGGTGTTCTTTGGGAAGGAGTGGGACCCTGAGTCCTGCTACGGGGACATCTGGATGGACTCAGATGAAGCTGATAATTTGGAAGCCCTGAGACACTTTGATCCTTTTTTTGACTGTGGAAGCAGCTTGCCTTCTGTGCCTGAGGAGACCAGGCTTTTATCATGTGAAGACACCGAAATAATCTCATGCGGGGAAGTGGCCTTTTGTGGTAGGCCTACCTTAACCAAAACCCAACCAACCACCTCTCACTGCCCAGCACCCTCCAGAGAATGAGTACAAAGCCTGCACAGGAGGAAATAGCCTGTATTACAAAATAATTGCAAGATTTTGATAACTTATATTACCAGAAACCTGGGGACTATGTGTAGTGAAGTATTTTAAGGATGCTAGACAGAGAAGACAGGATACAGCACTGGAGGACCACATGTCTCTGTATGGTTGCACTTACCAGAGCTCCCAGAGGTCACATGCAGCTACACTTGGATCTACTGGTTTATTTGGTTGGATGAGTACAGCTCGGACCCAGTGGTGACCCACACTTCATGACGGCAAGATGCCAGAACTTCTTCGGCATAATGTAGAGAAAGGGATCCAAAGGCTTCCGGGGATGGGAACGTGGAAGTGGATTTATTTTGTGAAACCTTTGCTCTTCTCTGCCCACTACATCCCTCAAGAGGTCCCAGAGCATCTTCCCTTTGTTAAGGAGCTGAGAAATGCAGGGGTGAGGGGGAACGCTCGCATTCTTGGAAAGCTTCACTGGTTGCTCTTCCCTGATGATTGGAGGTGCTGTTGGTCAGCTGGGCTCTCTGGCTTCAGTGGGGATGGAGGGCTGTGCCCCACCACGATCTTTGGTGGTCGCTAATGGTCACGGTGTTCTTAGGAAAGAGATAAATGGGCAGCCTACTAAAATGTATCTTTATTGGGGCACCTCAGTGGCTCAGTTGGTTAAGCTCAGGTCATGATCTCGGGGTCATGGGATCCATCCCCGTGTCAGGCTCCCTGCTCAGTGGGGAGTCTGCTTCTCCTTCTGCCCCTCCCCCCAACTCGTGCTCTCTCTCTCTCTCTCTCAAATGAATGAATGAAATCTTTAAAATAAAGATGTATCTGAAAAGTAGGGACCCGAAAGGCTACGTGCACCCCGATGTTTATAGCAGCAATGTCCACAATAGCCAAACTGTGGAAAGAGCCAAGATGTCCATCAACAGATGAATGGATAAAGAAGATGTGGTATATATATACAATGGAATATTATGCAGCCATCAAAAGGAAT